>NW_010179214.1:1556-120764 GCF_000695765.1 Mesitornis unicolor
TTCCTCACAAAACAGCAATTTCAGGTCTCCTGGTACTGGGTTCCTCAGATAATAAGCAGGTATGCGAGCAACAGTGGTTAGGGGTGATATTTCTCCTGCTGTGAGACAGCGTGGCTTCACCCCACAGGGCTCATCTGCTGCCTGCATTGCTGTGTTCATTCTGGGTCAGGAACTTAATGTGTCTATATAAATGCAATACCACTCTCTTCCACTCCTTGGCCTTTCAGACGAGACATAAGCTAAATTGCTTATAATTTTTCCTTCCTGAGCTAAATGTTTAAGTGGTGCATCTCTTCTGATGTATCTGAATGCTGTGATCCATGATCAGCTCTCTGCTGAGGGCAAGGCTGTTGCATTGGGAAGATGAACCTGGAGGGAACAACCGCAATATTGAGGTGAAAGTGGTTACACACATTGTGTCTATCACCCTTTCTGAGGTTTAGAAAGCATTTAGAATTGCCTTTCTACATGTGATGACCAGTTGTTGTTTGTGTGTCTTTTTTTTTTTTACTTGCTTTTTTATTGAGGTTTTTTTTGCTAATTAAATAGCTTAGAAAATTTTTTCCTTTTTCTTCGTGAAAATAAGACAGAGGGTGATTGTAGAGAGAGAGGAAAAGTTAATCACAAAGTCCAAGTCATGTATACCATGTAGCTGCATGCCTGGAAGCATGAAACTCAGCACTGGGCAAGGTGGCAAGCACTGGAGGTTCTGGAGTCTGACAAAAGCAGAAGAAAAATAGTGATGGCCTCAGTAAGCTGTCTGCTGACATGTGTCACTTCAGTGCAAAGCAGGAAGGTATTAGAGGGTTACATTCTACATTCTGTTTGCTGCAATAAAGAGTCTGGGAGGGAAGAGCCAATGCAGTTCTCTCATGAATTTTGTGGATAGATGGAAGGAAAATACCAGATGAGCTAAAATATTATTCACTGGTGACAAATGAGTATGAGTCTTGATTTGTGTATGTGGTACTGATGATTTATTTTGTATTTACAGAGGAAGGACATTTGATCTTAAACCTCTTCATTATTTCCTCCAAAGTGCTGAGATGAGGTTAAACTCTCAGCTCTGCAATGGCGAGACAACCTGAAATCTCGATCATTTTAATGATCACGATATATTTTCTGCACCTGAATTCAGCTGTGCTACCCTTACATAAGCATCCTGTGTTTATTTTACTGTCTTCCCATTCTACCGAGGAAGACCTTCTGTGGAGAACACAACTAAGTTTGGTTGAGATGTTGTCTCATTGGCATTATCTCACTGCAGAAATTTAGAGCTGAACCTCCCTACAACATTCTGTGATTATCCAGACTCCTCACATTCTGCAAATTGCCCAGGATCTGAAAATTGGCTAGACAAAAGATTAAAAATAGCAGGAGATTATTTAGTTCCTTGAATGCCTTCTTTTATTGGATCACTATCAAGGGAGTACAGCCTTTATTCTTTTCAAATATGCAAATAGTTATAAATAAAGAGTTTTATTATAAAATTGATAGTTTTTAAACTAGAAGCAGGGCATATTATTCCTATTTAAAAGTCTGTTCTTCTGTTTAGGCATTTTTTCTTTCTCTAAGGTGTGAGTGTGATAGGAGAAGAAGGTTCTAGTACACAGCTATAATACCACAGTATTAGAACAGTGCACTAGGAACCAGCATTGGGATATAACTTAAAAGGCCAACAGAAAAGTGCCAGTACCTGACATTGGTCTTTTCAATACTTTAATAAAGCTACGTTTCTTACAACTTTACTGCATCACTTACCATGAAAAATACAGTACAGTATTTGTTTCAAGTTCTGCATTTATTGTGTTGATCTACATCTTATTTATGAACAGTCAGAAAAAAAGTAGACTCTTACTCGTATCAAACTATTCATACCAAATTGTCAGTTAGATGCTGCAGAGGATGTAATATATCCTAAATGACTGATCTCTTGATAGGCTGCAGTTGACTCATATATGAAGACCTGAAGTCATCTCATATCTCAATCACTTGATAATAGGAAAAGAACTTTTCCTCTATTTTTTTATTCTGTTAATAAAGTCTGAGAGATAAACATCTTATGGAACTCGAGCATTTTTTAACTGTTTAGCTACTGAGTCACTCTCAGTTGTCTGGAGAATCATTTAGAGATTGTCTTTTCATCCACAGGTGTTGGCAAGGACAGCATGCAGAATACTGCTTTGTTCTGGAAGCAGTGTGCTGAACACATGTAATGTTTTGGGATAATGAGTGCTGGTAGCTAAGAATTCCTTCAATCCAGTGACTTTTCATTAGTACTCTTGTCAAAGGAAGATCGGTTTGAGTGGGAGAGGGATTGGCTGTACAAATTCTGTGAATCAGCTGTGCTTGATTAAAACCAGCAGAGGGAAAGTGAGCTTCTTTATGGACATATACTATTTATACCGCTTTTGGAAGAGCACTCTGTTTGCCAAGTAATCAAAATCTTTGGATAATTTCACCCATGAATGCATTCAACATTCAAATTTTAGCCCTGAAAGCACAGTCCACTATAGTGCTAATCCTTTGCTCAGTGTCCTAGGTGGTGGACTATGACTGACAAGGTAGTGATAGTCAGATCAAGTTAGGGCTGATCCCAGTCATCCTACTTATGGAATGATGTTTATTTATAACATTAGTTGGTATTTTTCTCTTTGCTGTGGACCAGTTCACAATTTATTGATAGCTTTCCAAATTATTAATTGGGAAGTGTTATGTATTTGACCTTACATAGAACAGAACATAATCTGGGACATTTTTTGTTGCCCTGTCATGCTGCTACTTTGATTCAGTTGTACATTAGTGGGCACTGCGTAAGCAGATCAGGTTCTGAAGTGTAATGTGTTTTATATCATCTCAGCAGGTTGCAAACATGCTTAGTTGTAATGGCTCAGGTGGTGGCTGTAGTGATATGGCTCTCTCCTCTAAGATATAAAATGAAAAAAATACAATTTCATTTCATATGTCGACATGGAGTGCCAGTCACCACCAGTTTGTTGCTGATCTGAGCCAAAAATATCCAAGGAGAAAGACGCAGCCTCCCTCGTGTTCTCTGTGGAAGAACCCCGAGCCGAGTGGCTGGTGAGGCTCAGGGTTCTTTTCTACGTCCTGACACCGGACAAAATCGGCTCATTTCGCTCCATCTCAGCTTCCCAAGCTGAGACAGACACATTTTCCCAAGTGTAGGAAAAATGATTTTGACTTTGCAAGACATTTCAGGCACCATTCTTGGAAAAAGTATGGGCATTACTACCAATCAATTTTCTTGAGATTAAAATTTAAACACTTAAGCATAGGTTTTGCAATTTATTTACTTCAATACTATAAAAAGTCTAAAAGCAGTTCATATATCAATCAAGTGGATTGTTGTTATTATCTGTCATTGTTTCTTGAAGCAGCAAATTAGAATCAAAGCTTGGAATAGAGTTCCCTAGTTAAGCAGAGTTGCCAGTGGAAATTACAGAGAATCGCCACTAGATGGAGTCAATGATTTTCTAAATTATTCTTCCTCGCTCTGGATAGAGTTGCGAAATGATTATGATCACTGACTTGTTAAGTGGAATATGGTAATTTAAGTAGCTCACCTGTATCTTGTTATAATTACATTATCTGTTCTTTAAGCTTTACAATTCTATGATTTTTCACCTCATCTAAAAATTTGATGCTGAATAACAATATTTTAATAGAATTCTTTAGCAGACTTACTACCTCCTGTGTCAATGCTCACATTCCCTATTCAGGTCTCTAAGTTGTTCTTATGATTCTCTTCAATCCTGTTGAAGGGTAAGTTTAATTGTAATAGTTTCATCCTTTTTATTAATTATAAATTGATAATAGGGTGAATTAGAATTTTTATTTCATGTCTAAATAAAAAAACTATTATGCACTGTTTTGAAAAACAACTTGGAAATCATCAACAATCATGACATCCTAGTTGTTAGAAGTAAGCTGTGCTAAATTTATCAGCACAAAGATTTTTCTGTCAGGATCTGCGAACTTCACCTTAGTCCAGGATTATTTTCATTTCAAATGTCATCCAAGTGAAATTGTAATAACTTTTCCGTGATGCATTACTTAGAATAGTCTAGCTTCCCTATCTGAAGATAGCTAGCCAGCCCAAAATTTCATTCATTTTTATTCCATAAAATATAACTTGTTTTCAGCGAAGAGTTGTTCATATGTGACAGCTTTATTTCCATGGGCCATTACAAGCACATCACTTGTGAAGTTGTGCAGAATATACAGCCATGCTTCTTAATTTTCTGAAATTTTTGCCCCACAGGCAGACCTATTGTGGTTGTCTTTTGTACCAAACAAAAAAGAGAGAAAAAATTTCCCTTCAACATTGCTCTTTTTAGACTACAACTGCCAGGCAGATTTTTAGTAATTTGTTAGAATCCTAGAATCATAGAATGGTTTGGGTTGGAAGGGATCTTTAAGGTCATCTAGTTCAATGCCACTGCCATGGGCAGGGACACCTCCCACCAGACCAGGTTGCCCGAAGCCCTGTCCAACCTGGCCTTGAACACTGCCGGGGGGGTATCCACAACTTCTCTGGGCAACCTGTGCCAGTGTCTCACCACCCTCATAATGAAGAATTTCTCCCTTATATCTGATCTAAATTTACCCTCTTCTAGTTTAAAGCCATTACCCTTTGTCCTATCACTACCTGTCCTTGTAAAAAGTCTCTCTCTCCAGCTTTCTCGTAGGCCCCCTTCAGGTACTGGAAGGCTGCTGTAAGGTCTCCCTGGAGTCTTCTCTTCTCCGGGCTGTACAACCCCAACTCTCTCAGCCTGACCTCATAGCAGAGGTGCTCCAGCCCCCTGAACAACTTCATGGCCCTGCTATGGACTTGCTCCAATAGGTCCATGTCTCTTTTATTTTAGGTGCCCCAGAACTGAACGCTTGTTGAAGAAAACGACTTCATTTCTGGCAAAACAAGCATGTGGCAGTACTTAAAAGGAACGCTTTCACTATTTAGTGAATATAATCACTAGTTCAGAACTCTTTTACCAATGCTGGAGCTCTTCTAACATAACTCTAATCTTATTTTGTTTCTTCTGTTAATAGCATACAAAAAAAGTAATGAGAGAAAAATCTCATCTTACACTTAATGTTCTGTTACTACACAAATTAGCTAATGCTTTCAGGGTATTACTTTTACCCAGCCTCTTAGAATATTTATTTATACTAACAAAGGAATTATTAATGATACTGAAAATAGAAGACAATAATATTGGGTATGTATACTACAAAGTGAAAAAACCCACACAAACAGATATTTATTATGTAAATACTATAGGAAAAACAATGAGAAAAGTGCAGCTTTAAAATCTGTTGCTGACTGTAACTTCTGACTATTTAAAGAAAGCAGATAACTTGCATCTTAGTTTTAATTATCCTTGCCAAAAAGTGATACTGAAAAGAAATGAAGAGATTTATGTGAAACCCTTACTTCCTTGCTTTTTGTCATCTTGGTTGGTGTAAAACAAAAAAAAAGCTTGGGGAAAAAAGAAAAGCAGACTTTTTTATGTCCAAAGCCTGTGCTTTGTTGTATATCTAAAATCTGAGCCCTATTATTGCTGTATAATATCACATTAGAACTCAAACAGTTGCATTCAAACCTACCTATAGGTAGCTTTTTCTATTCAGGTTGTTGAAAGCCAGACTGAGAATTTATCTAAATTCTGCTAATTATTTTTGGTCAAGTATTGTCCAAAGCACAATTATTTTGCAGACTAAATTAGTGTTCTTTTAATCAACTACTGCTGCAGGGTGATAGGTTTAAAAATACACAGTACAATTACTTTCATACACAATGATGCAGTTAGGACCTTAATAGTTTGTGGTGTCTTTTCACATCTAAACAAGTAAATGAGTTTATACAACAACTGTGTTGAATAAAGGTCACTCACTAAGAAATGAAATGGAACATTAGAATAAGCAATTTATATATAAGCTTAATTTTGTAAAGTTTACAAAGACTATTTTTAAACTGTGTGTAGGCTCAGAGTCAGCTATATTGTGTATCTGATGATATAGTCATCTCTTGGAATAGTTTGTTTCACTATCCAATTAATATCAGAATTATACTGTATGGATTTGACATGTTTGCTTTATGCATTCATAGCTGTTACCAAGAACTTTAATGGCTTACTAACCCCCACCTATGAATAAAGCTCTTTTCTTTTGTAAAACTGGAAGGATATGGCAGAATAGAAACATGAAGTTTTTACACCTCCTCTTGTCAGTCTGAATGATTCACCAGTCATGGTAGGCTGTGTGCTCTGTATCAATACAATTAAATAATCAGTACCTGTAAGTTAAATCACTTCTCACACCCACTAGTAAAAATATGACAATAAAGTTATTCCCATTATAGTTTTCTTTTTTCATTGAAAGTAATTACATATAGTTTAGAGACTACAGCTACAAGACATAAAAAGATACCAAAAACTTTTTCTCTGTATGTAATAAACTAAACAGAAGAAAATACACATTTCTGTAGAAGTACAGTATGTAAATTTTACAGGGACAAGACGCTGATCGTAAAGTATCTTTTGTTTGTTTAATTGCAGGCCCTTTAAATGTCATTAGGATCCTAGATAAACAGTATCTTTGACTTGAGAATTCACTGCATGATGCAGTAGTTTTAAAATTAACATATAAAACTTTTTTTTTTAAATGAAGCATTCTCATTCATTAGGAAGAAGGTGTTTATTCTTACTATGAGCTGCATGGCTAGATCTTCTAACAACCTGCCTTGGGTCTTGATAGCTCAAAAGCTCTGCCAATTCCATGGGAAACCCATGGTCCCTACCTTAGACTTCCATTAGAAACACAGGTGGCAACGGAAATTTTTTGCTACCTGTTCAGAGTTCTTTATCTAAAATGAAGTTACTGCCAATGTGGTAGCTGTAGTGCAAAATATATCATTATGATTAGTAAGAATTAGTATGTCTGAACTCGTGTCTTTCTTAATCTACTCTGAACTATATGTAGGCACCATTAAAAGTCCTACTCACTATCTTTTAAATTTGATTTTAACAGTGCCTTTAAGAAATAGTGAGAAAACAGTAACTTTAATCTCTACAGGTTTATGTTCTGCAATGATTCATGCACTAGAGGTGGACAGGTCAACCTTGGGCTCTCTACATTTTAGAAATGCAGATGAAAGGTAACTCCTACCTTTTGTTCTGTCTGAGTAATGAGTACCTAAATAATGTAGCTGAGCTCTTTTTGGCACCGTCAACACCAGGTTATAAAGCAAAGCATTTCAGGAAAGCTCTAGGTGTGAAATGTTGATGTTCAGTCTAGACAACACACATTAGTAATTTGAGGCTGCATGTAGCATCCAAATACATGAAAGGAGATTATATACATTATACATTGTCTTTTGGTAACTTAGGTGGCCATGTTAATGAAGGGAGGATAATGAAAACTTAGAAGTGATGCAACTGGCCATCAATGAAGAAAGACCAGAAGAGGAAGGATCTCGAGGCTTTTTTTTGCAGGAAGGTTTCATTTTGCCTTGTAAACTCTTATACGTACCTCTGTCGCCCTGGAACACTACATTTTTACTATGAGAATGGATTTAAGTCTTCTTTAAGGAAAGAATTCAATTTTGGCCCTTCAGACTTTCTGTTCTTTTGCCTGATTTAGAAGGTGCATAGATGTCTAATTAAAAGGCAGGTGAGTTTCTGTCTCAATAAGAATACATATTGCAGTTTCCCAAGCAAAGAAAGTATTATATGAAGAAGTTATATGGCAGAGCAAGAAGTTTTGAGGAATACATCTTGACAGACTCATGTTGACTTGCAGTGAAATGGACTGCAGACTTCATGTAGTAAAGTCTGAAAATAAACAATCTGGCATTTATCAACAAAACTTAAGCAAGTTGCCTCGATTTTAGAGTATAATGCAATGCCATTTTAGAATGCACAATATGTTTCACTATTGATAGAACTGTAGGAAGGGGAGTGGCTACGCTGGAGGCTTTTGGGACAGACAGCATTATGGGAGATACACTTTGGACTGCAGAAAGCTTTTCTTTTGGCTGGACACCTAAGGCAACAGCAAAACTTAGTGCTGATATTAAAACTGACACTTTTATTACAGAATTCACAGCTAATCTTGAATGAATAGGCAGAGTTAATATATTTAATAGATCACTGCTTGAGGATGCCTGCAGACTAGCCAGATAGTGCAGCATTGCTTACTCCAAGACTGCAAAATGCCCCCCTGCCTTTCCCCTTTACTCTGAGATACAATTTTGTTAAGTGTCTTTTAGCAAAGTATATGAGACAACTAGCCAGCATCCATAATGTCTTCTGAGACTCATTTAAGGGCCAAGCCATTCATATGCATGCTGAAGGTCTTCAGCCTGCCCTGGAGCCCTTCCTAAGCCCTTAAGGTCCTGTGAAATCCTACGCAAATACAGATATGCTGAAATTCCTCTATAAACACATGAATAGTGTTGTTCTGTAGTAGAGGTCAGTGCAGAGATGGTAGACAGGAATGGACAAGAAGGCGAATACTGAGAATTTCAGTTCACGTCTATCACAAAAGATACCTGGTTGTATTTCGGAGTTCTCTCTGCTGAGTTTCTCAGCTGTGCTTCCAGGCTGGCAGTGAGCTTCACAGGAATTTGATGTCATCTGCTGTGCACTGACCATACTGATGGGGATAAAAGGTCTTGTGATGTGCAGGCTCGTGAGAAAGTGAGAGATAGCCTGGGATGCCACAGCTGAAAGCTGCTTCTGACTTTTTCTTCTTTTTTTTGTGTGTGTGGAGAAAAGTGTTTTTCCTGAAATTGATACTGATGGCTAAGCTACCCTTTTGACATAGCTTGGGAAAAAGCAGCAAAAAGAGTCCTGTTCAGTTCATCAGCTACTACCTTGCAGAGTACCTTAACAGGCACAAATTGTACTTGAAACAATTGATGGGGACAATCTTTTTATCAGAACATGTTGTGAAGTGACAAGGGGTAATGGGTTTAAACTAGAAGAGAGTAGATTTAGACTAGGTATAAGGAATGAATTTTTTATGATGAGTGTGGTGAAACACTGTAACAGGTTGCCCAGAGAGGTGGTAGAAGCCCCATCCCTGGAAACATTCAAGGTCAGGTTGGATGAGGCTCTGAGCAACCTGATCTACCTGAAGATGTCCCGGCTCACTGCAGGGAGGTTGGACTGGGTGACCTCTAAAGGTCCCTTCCAACCCAAACCATTTTATGAAACATGTGCATTTAACCCTGACTAATAAAGTCTGTTGTGATTGGATAGGGGTTTTAGATATGAACAATTGTTAAAGGAGGTTTATTTACAAATGTTGGCAGGATCTGCTGGAGCAGAGGCCCCAGAGGGTTGGGGGCAGGAGCCATGCTGCCTTCTGAAGCCAAGGCTGGAGAAGTATATGAGTTGCAGCTATGGTGATCCATTCAGGCCGTGCATGTGAAAGTTGGCAGGCCCACTACCAGTCCTGAGCATTCATTTATCTTTCATCTGTGACAATACTGCATTCTGCACTGATGTGGTGCATCCCCCCAGCAGGTACGTTACAACTGTGGCAGCATGGGAAGTCCAGGAAACCAGTCTTAAAAAAGACAAAACAGACAAGATAATGGACTGTGATTAGTGAATTTTGTGAACGTAGTATTACAAGCTGTGCAAATGGCAGCGGGTGTCTCTTGCCTTTATGTGGGCAGATATCTGTAATGTCCTATTTCCTGGAGGGGCTTAAATTGAACTTTGGTCTTGGGACAGTTTTTTAAACGTTTGTCGTGATTTTTCCAGCATTAGGCATAAGCCACATTTACATCAGTATGTGACTCATATCAATAATTAAATCCTTACTCACACAGCTTAGTGAGCACTCTGCTTATAATATTTAAGTCAACTATTTCCTTTCTGAGACAGAAAAGGTATGGTGAATAATTCTGCTATGCAATTTTTGATTCTGTTGTGTAGGTTTTTGAAGTAATTATTTCAATTTATTTCTATATCAGGTATTTCTTCTGATGCTTGCCAAAACTCAAGGTATGTCCGTATATGTTTGAGCCATATTTTGTATGAATCTTTTTGCCTTTTGTTTATTCAACAGTTAATATAAGCAGAGGATACAAATTAAGTTTTTAACTGGAGTGCTGACTGATTAGTTTTCCAAGAGAAAGATATAAGTGGTATTATATATGGTTTTAAGATGCACAACACTGGTGGTATTTATGAACACATGGTAGGTGTGCACAAATGAGTATGTTTGTGTGCATGTAAAACGGCATTTTATTGAAGAATCTGAGGTGGGTTGTCATGGAGATTAAAAGCTTTGAGATGCTATTCATTGGTATTAGTTGTGTTTGCTGGGCATAAGGATATTTGTTCTGCTACTTTGAAACTTTCATTGTAAAAGCAGTCACACTTTCACCTGTATTGCAGAGGTTATTCCAGCAGGCTAAGTAAATCAAGACCTGAAGAGCACATTAAACTTAAGGAAAATAACCTGTGATCTATTTTTGATCAACATTACAATTTTAGTTTCTAAGCCATTAAGATGCTTGTCTTTTAACTGTATAGTGTTTCAGGCCTTTTGTAAGGTAGCAGAAAGTTGTCCACTCCCCTAAACCTTTCTACTCTCTACCAAGAAAAAAATAAAGTTCTGGTAACTCGTAAATGAAGATATTTCCTTTAGATGGAAATTATATAGAAATGTAAAGTATCAAATATATTTTGCTATCATTTGCTTTTGCAGTATTATATACATTTGCAGCTTTCTCTGTGTAAAAAGCTAGGAAATTTCTGGTGCTCTTTCCTTAAGTAATTAGAATAAAAACCTATAAACAAGTTTACCTTTGAAGAACATTGTTTTCTGCATGAGATCACTGATGTGTTGCAGTTAGTATGGCTGTATTTTTAACCAATAAATCAGTGGAAATGCTGCAACAAATGCTGCATACATACACAACACACACTCTGAATGAGTAATACAGTTTTCATAACAGACTTGAAGTGATGACTATTAACTGGAATTATATATATTTATATTTAAACTGACACTACAGAATTCTTTTGAGTCTTGACAGATATGTGGAATATTTAAATGGAGTAATTGTAGTTACCAGACCTCCTGGGATTAACCTGCTGGAAAGAAAGTGACATTTTGCAAAAAGAAAAATGATTTTATAATGTGGAAAAAAGCTAAAAATGAGGTTATGGTGTGCCTGTTTATAACCATTCAGGAGGAAAATATGTTTACATGGAGTCACTAATATGCTGTAGCAATATACTTCACTTACACTTAATTATAGAGAGGCTTTGAATATAACCTATTGGGTTCTATGTTTCCTGAAATAGAATAAGCCATACTGAAAGGAAACTTATCAGTTATTTTATTTTTGGTGCATTCATGTTTAGGAGTTGATTCTGTGCTATTTATATTTTCATCTGAAATAACTCTACTGAATTCAACATGCATTTATGTCAGTATAGAAAAAGTACATCCAAAAAAGAACAATACCAACCTCTCCCTCTGTGGCACAAACTACTTTTGGATAATTCACACCCTTTCGCTTATAAGAGGGACCTATTCTCTCAGGCATATTCAGATTTTCCATTAGGGTAGTTTCTTCAATGACAAACAGTGCCTGCTGAGCTCTCCTGAACTGCAGCTGAAAAACATCACAGAATCACCGCATAATTTAGGTTGGAAGAGAGCTTTTGAGGTCATCTGGCCCCACTGAAAGCAAGACCAACTTAAATAGCTTACTCAGTACCTTGCCTGATCGAGTTTTGAGTGATGATGGTGCCATGGCTTCTCTGGGAAACCTGTTCAACTGTTTGACTATAGTGGGAATATTTTTCCTAACATCTCATTGGAATTTCGTACGTTGCAATTTGTGTCGACCACCTTTCATCCTATTGCTGTGCATCCTCGAAGAAGTTTGGCTCTGTTCTTCCATACCGTCCTAGTAGGTAGTTGAAGACAGCAATAGGATCCATAAGGTCTCCCCTTTGCTTATTCTTCTTAAGACCGAATGAACCCACTGCTTTCTGGCCCCTCTTGTGTACTGTGTGGCCTAGTAGCTGGCTGGTACAGACACCCAGTGTCTGTGGAGATTGTGGTTGATTGCCAAGCGCAGAACTAGAAAAATTCAGGATTAAGTGGAAAGAGGTTGTTTTAGAAGAAGGAAGTGACTAAGTAGGAAAGAGATCAACTGTTTCTTTAGGGACTTACGCAGACCCGAATGTCAAGCGTATGTCTAATGCAACAGATAATGCCATCTATGAGCTGGCAAGGAAAACTAAGCCATCAGAAGCTATGAAATTACAATTCAAGAGAAACATTACAGTCATGAGTATTGAAGTGACCTTAACTCATGATCTACCTAAGTACTATGATATTATCTAAATAAATTATCTAAATAAAAGTGAGGCATGGTGTTTGATAACTATATCTTCCTACATTGTAGAATTTTCATTTCAGCATAACTTTTACATTATATGCAATAAATATAATGAATTTTTTATTAATTTAACATATTTATCTTTTTTTTTCACCATCCTTACATCAACCAGGACACCATAAGTAATTTTCGTCTCCTAAATGCTCCAGGCTAGTAAATTAATAGTACCTGACTAAGATGAGGTGAAACTCACCCATGACCCTCCTTCTCTTTCTGCTACATGCCATTTAGCGGCTGAAACCTGAAGTTACTACCATTGCTTTTCCTGTAACTATGGTTATAAGTTAACTTCAACTGCTATTACTAGGAAAAAAAAATGCTGTCACTAGTCTCTTTTTAGCAGCAAATTTTTTTCCTGTTTTTCCCACAGCACAGTCATTCAGACTTTACTGAAAGCTGCACTTGCCCAGAAATAGTACCTGCTGCTATGCTCTTTGGTATCTTTCTTCCCCTTGCCCAGGCAGCAAAAGAGGATCTTAAAAAATGTATCTACACTATAAGTTGCTGCAATGAGCCATGCAACTTGTTAATTAAATACAGGCATTTCTTTGCAAAATATTTGGCCAAGTATTTCTTGAAGGTAATCACTTGCAATTCCAATTACAGAATGATCACCCCTTGCCTGAGAAGCAACCATGGTAAATGAAGAGTAAATAAAGGAAAAAAAACCTCCAAACATACAATGTCCCCTTTAAAATATTTTAATCTCTTCTTCTATCTTCATCAGGGTAGTATCAGCACCTTGTAGTTGTGCATTAAGCTAAGTGTATAATGAGTGGTTCGTTCTCAGCTTCTTCTCAGGAGGAGAATTAAGTGTGCACTCATACAACCTGTTTTGGTGGAGTTTTATTTTTTAATTTTTTAGAAGATTTATGCAGAAGGTGCCTTAACTGCAGAAAGCTGTCAGAATGAAGGACTTAGGAGACAGAGAATTACAGAGCAGAGCATATTACGTATCCTAGTAACTATTCTTTTAATCCCGTCTCAGCCTATACAACCACAAAGGGGCAGAAGGAGGAATAAAGGCCTATTTCCCTTATTTCCCAAATCTACAAAGCAAGGCAAGCATTGAGATACTTAACTGCTAGGAGCTCTGCTGGACAGTGGGATCTTCTCGGGTGCATGGAGGAAGGTAGGTAGTGTCATCCCTCTCGCAAGCTGTCCCAGGGCATTTCTACACATAGTAGAGCCAAGACATTTTGGAGGAGGGTCTGCAACGTAGCTCTTTGCTATTCAAGGAGAATGTGCTACCTTCCAAACAGAAGGTGTCAGGTGTGTTTCTGAGTTCCTCTTGTTTGAGGCCACTTTGCACAGATATTAATTCTTCACTGCAGATGAGAAGCTGGGCAAGTACAGGAGTCAAAAGGGTTGAAGGCTACATATAGTTTTGTAAAAATGTCTGATTGCCCAGCACCTATACAGTAAAGACATTTTGATAACATTTCTATCTTTTTCTGCATTCTGACTTTTCCTGTCTTTTTGTCTTTTGGATTGTCACTGTGAAGGAAAGGTAACATTGTAGCAAAACTAAGTAAAATCTTTAGATAAAACTTAATAGACGTCTCCTTTTCCTCACTGTATTCTTTCATGTTGTGCTGAATATTGGGAGAATAAAAAGACAAGGAAGAGAGGGAAATATTTGCTTAATATGAAAGAGAGAGTAACAAAATGAGCAATCAACTTGAAGAGAATGTCAGGGAACAACAGTACCTTATACTGCACTCTGAAAAATTGTAAAAAGTACAAAGGTTCGTAACATATTGTAAAGAAAATTCTTTAGAAATTGCTCTGTTATCTTGGAGGTAACAGACACACCATATGCTGTGTCTGGCAGTTGCTATGGCAACTACTTTTAAAATTTAAGCATGGAGAAACTATTGCCTAAAATCTCCATGACTTGGGGCCAAATCTTGCATGATGCTGAGCACCAAGGGGGAGTAAAAAAAGACATAAAGGAAATCTTAAAATATCTTTCTCATTAGCTTTTGAAATTTTGTCTTGAAATACTTCTTATTTGTTTCAGATTGCAAGTCCTGGACTCCTGAGAACATTCTAAAAAGGATAAACGGGACGACTGCAATTTCCTAAATTTAATACTGTGCAAATTATTTGCAATGAAAAATAGAAAAAACCAATTTGTTTATAGAGGTATTTTATATAAGAATTGTGATACTTATCTGAATGTCATCTTTTTGTCACTGTTTAATGTGCTTGGGAGTTCTTGTCTAGAAGTCAAAGAACAGTAAAATTCTTGAAGGAAAGAGATGGCAAGGTAATACATCTTAATAATGTGCCAGTACTTATTAAGAATTAGCATATGCAGATTTGCTTCTGTTGGAAAGTAACTTCAAGATTTGAATAATGTTTGGACTATACCTCCAGCAGCCTGTATAATGCACTTCTGAGGCAAAAGTGGCTTAAAATATCAAATAAGGACTCTTCTGAGGGAAAATCAGTGCAAATAAAATGAAGAAGTTTTTGTTCATCTTCACCTGAAAACGTGTATTAGACCATGGTATGATGAATTCTGTTATGAACAAGTTCAGCACATCAGAAACTGGGTTTCTGTGATCAAGATGCATCATCAATTCGATCTTGCCCACATGCCTTCTGTAGTGCCTCCTAGAGAAGTCTGCAAAGTTGGGACGTAATTTAGCCAGAATACAGCAGTCGCCTACTGCAGCTCTTAGCAAGACTACCCATACAAATTGCATGACGTGGCCTGGAGTCATTCAGTAATGGTCTACTCCAAAGTCCCTGAAATTGGAGGGATTGTCTCCATAAACATCCCCAAGCTTTGTCCGAGGCACTGCTCATGCTGTTAACCTTATATTGCTACATATTAGATTAATCATAATCAAAACATCTCTTGTTTTGAGCACACATCATGTAATGCTGGCTTTTTAAAAGTTTGAGGATTTTTTTTTAAACCATATTAAAAAAAAATCTTAGATTATATAAGAACCTTGAAAGAAAGTTCAATTGTTCTCAAGGGTATTTATCTCATGCTGTTAGGTCACACAGGGGTAAGAACTTTCTGTAAGTTCCCCCTCCAAAATAATGTATCCTATATGCTGTGATTCTGGCTCTCATAAGCTGCCATGAAATTGCCAGTGCTATTATTCACCAGATAAATACTTCCAACTTCAAACCTAGTGTAGACACTAGTCCATTCAAGGCTCTTGGAATGAATTAAATTATTTATATTGTAAAGAAAAATATATGTTTTAAATGCACCCTCTTTAACTACATGGATTATTATTGTGTCTTCCTCACTTTGTCTGCTACTCATTAATGAAGGCACCTTAACTTCTTGAAAAATTCTTTGATGGACAACAGCAATTGAAAAGGTTAAACTGACTTGCAAGTAATGTGTCATTGACTAGACTATGAAAATGGCAAATACATTCTTTATTTGAGAAATTATTAATATGTAGGGATATTAAATGGGTAGCAGATGTGTGAAGAAAGTGTGGAAAAGGCTTTCTTTTTCAGCTACTACTCCCATTTAAGTTTTGGGCAGGGAATTGTGAAAGGATTGGGACTGTACTGAAGGACATGGGATTTAGTCTGGCAGAACCAGCTGTTAAAATCCCAGCTGGTTTCTGGGCCTACTATTAAAAAGGGTTTTAACATGTTTCTGCTTCTTTGCTGGGGAAATGGTGACCAGCTCCTTCTCTTTTCCCTGTCCACCCAGGTTTGGACCCGTAAGTCATGGCCACATCTGAGACAAAGACCATGCTCACTGGCTGCTTGTTCCTGTCCCCGTCATCTGGCTCTATCTGACAATTCTGGATGCCACATGAAGGTATTTGCTTGCAAAAGCCGACCTGCTGCTGAGTATACATTAAGGCGCTGATGTTCACAGTATAGCTGATAGCTGGTGGAAATGAAATAATCTGTATTGACACATTTGGATGTTTCACATCTTTTTCTACTTAACATGCTAACGTGATAATTGCTAGACTGATGATTTTTCCAGTGACACGTCTCCTTTTGTCAATATTTAGACCTGTGTATAGAAAGCTTATCTATCACACCTGGCTAATTTTCACTTAATTTAAAAATAAATGGAACATGTTTAGTTTGCAAGGTTAGCAGAACAAAAAAAGGTTTTTATAAACAGTTTTCTTGAAACATTCTTTGAAGGATGGGGAAAGATGATGACAAAAGAATACAAAATCTGGCTCAAATGAAGCTAGATTCCATGAAATAGTCTGTTATTTTAATGCTTAAATAAAACCAATTGAATATTAAAGTTGAGACTTCATTTTGCTTACCATTTAATGCAAATGAAAACAAAACATAATGCCCATAATGCCCACTAAAAATAGCAACAAAACCCCAATAAAATCACTTAGTAGCACACTTCAGGAGACAGACAAATTTTTAGCGGAAGTGATTCTGTCTCTCACTGGTCATTTGTTCATAAGGTTTAAATATTGAATCCCAGAGCTTTATTATCCAAACAATTCATTCAACTAGGCTTCTGTTATAGCATTTGTAATGACTTTCACTGTTAGTGATTAGGCAAGAATTTGTCCGTGAAGAAACATAGGCAGTAGTATTTTGAGTGTCCCAAAAGAACTGGAAAACTGTATTAGCCTTAGTTTGCTTTAGCTTTTGTGCTTTTTGCAGGACTGATCCTCAGAAATTAGTGTGACCAGACTGACCTGCAAGAATAGCTGTCATGACCACGGAATGAGACACTTAACCATTACTTTGAAAGGCTGAAGTCACAACATTTCTTCTACATGCAGTTGTCATTCTTGCCGTAGTTCTGTTTTCACACCAGTGTCTGGCAACTGTGTTCTACCTATTGGGGCGGAAGGTTTATTCTCTTATCTTTAATAGCAGCATTTCTGTCAAGCGGAACTGTGTTTGCCTACTTAAAGCTCTGATTGTGTAACACTTCTTAAATAGCTTCGCTTTATTGTGGTAAATACTGATATTCATCACAGAATGGAGAATTCAGGCATGGTCAACTCTTACTTAGTGTGAATAGTTATGAGATCTTATGTGTAATGCAGGTGTTTCACGGGGTATGTATGATATACAATATATCATGAATTTTGGATGTCATTTAGTTAGTCGTTGGGGTTTTTTTCCTCCTTTTTCTTTAGATAATGAGAACCCACCTTTGGGTTTTGCATTTGGAAACTTTTGTCTCACAGTCTGAAGGATGGCTAGTAGCCCAGAAATATGCCACTGTGAATTTGCAACACACACCTACGCACAGAAGAGGCATAATTTATACTTTTTTTCCACCAGGTCATCATCATTCCTAATCCTTCTTTAATGTTAATTTCTTTCCGATATCACAAATACGTCACCTGAAAAAAACTGTCATGTACATTTTTATGAGATCCAGGAGAGAATCTTTTTCTGTGTGACTGTGGTCATCACAACAGCTTTATTACGTGCTTATTAATAAACTTTTCTTTGTGTTGTGTGGTGCAACTTGTGCAGAAATGTGGAAGCTGACTGCTTTCGCTGCGTGTCTGACACAGTGCTGCTTCTTTGCTGAAAACCTCTGAAATAGTTTTCATGTGTCTTAGGAACAAATCTGGTGTTTGCCATTTGACTATATTCATATTCTGTTTGAATGCCCATTTATTCATTTTTGTTTAACAGACATTATTTCACATGTTATCATTTAGTAGATGGTTTTAATTCATCCTTCAAATAGTTGCGGTTGCTTATGAAATTTCTCAAATAGCTTGTCTTTGATCAGATATCAAGGATTCTGTATGCAGCTTTTACTGCTTTTTCAGCTCCATATACTTCACCATTATTGTTCATGCCTTTAAAATCAGGAATGTGGATAAGTGGAAAGAAAATGTGCTTTTGCAATCAATAGTCTTGTTAGCAATATTCTGAATTATTCTGTCTTGCAAGCCTTGCAAAGGACTTTGCAAGTCTCTCTCATTCTGCTGAACGATTATGTTGCAGCTTTCCATAGCGTGCAGTCACAGCTGAATATCTGTTTTCCTGAGCGGTAGTGCTTTTTTCCCCACAAAAATCTGGAAAAACTGTCTTCATTTCTTTCTCCTCAGTTTCCTATCCAGATTAAGAGATTCAGACGGCTTATTTTTTCCAGAAAAAAAGAAAATTCACCCAGTCCTGTAAATTAGAAGTGTCAGAACATTTGCAGATTGCCAGTTACTTGAAACAGTCAGGATTACAATAGGTTTGTACCCTTTCTTGTGACTGTACCCATGAACTTCTGGTGCAATAAAACTGAACTGCAGCCCATGGATCCAACATTGTAATCTTTTGGATTTTATCAAGATCTAGTGATACGTGTTGCATTTCTATTTGTTTTAGCTTCTAAAATTATTTGGATAGAGAGCAAACTGAAGATTTGTTTTAATAAAACCACAAATTGCTAGCCTCCATGTTTAAAAAAAAATTAATATATGATTTAGATTTTCACAAGTGTTTTAAAAATGAAAAATAAATAAAATTCTAAAGGTTATTATTAAATGCATATTTTAAAATTATTACAATTTTGGTCCCAAAGCAAAGAACAGGGAGTATTTAATGGTGCTTGAATGCTTGTCATTGATAATATTGTTAACCAGGGCATGATTTTGTCAAATCTGTGCCATTTTTGGAACTACCAAATTTGTATATGGGTTTGTTCTTCAGAAGGGGAACAGTAGGACTGTGGTAGGGAAATACATAAGAACAGCAGAGACTAGCTTTGCCTTAAGACTAGACAGTGTTATAATCACCCTCCACAGCTTTGAGAAACAAGAGTCTTGGTTTTGCATTTAAATCTGTTTGGCAATATGCACTATGTCTCCCAGCCACTTGGCTATTTGTAGAATTTGCTGTATTCAGGGGGTTTGAAACACTTTAAAACAAATTGAGCTGAATGGGGATCTTAAACCATTTCCTGATTGGTGTGTCTTCTAGCCCCTAATGTGCCTTCCTAGGTCTTAGTTATTTCCTTTTCATAAAAAAATAATTGCTCTTAAAAATGTCTTGTTGGATTTCTTTTGTAAAGAGAGCTGAACCGAGGAGCTCGAGGCAGATTAACTGGACTGCTTCGTTTAGTAGGCTCCCTGAGCTTTGAAGAATGCTTCAAAAGTATGGAATAAAGCTCTTTTTCTTCCTATTTCTACATGGGCTAACAACTTCCCAGTCTTTTAATTTGCTGTCCTGTTGCACTGGAGTTCATTATCTTTGTGCTACAGTTTAGGAATTCTGTCTGAGTTTCTATCCTTTTTCTCTTCAGAGTCCCTGCTGAAAATGGCAATACAAGAAACACAGCAGAAGCTTGTATACAGACAGAAGATATAATGAGAATAGCACTTCTCGTGGGAATTAAATGCTGCATCACAGGGTTTCATTTGCAAATATCTGCAATGGAAAAGCATGTTTAAAAGTGCATTCGGATTCACTGTTTGGAGCCTCTTCTCTTCTGTACTATGCCTGTGCTGTTCACATTATAAAATAAGAGATGCAATTTGAGGTTGGTTGAGGGTTAGATATGTAAATTTGGAGGAAACAAAGTCATAACATGGTTTTAAGGTACAGTAAAGACAAGAATGACTTTAAACCTACAGCAGAAGCACAAAACAATTTTCAAATATTGGTTGATAATATCTTTACCTTACAAATGAGAAATTCAAAGAACAAAGATTTTGAGTGACTTATCCACTGTGATTTGGCTAGATGGTGGCAAGATACAGGTCTTCAAATGACAGTTCCCATGTGCTGATGTCTCAGGGAGATTATCACATTGGCTTTGAACACACAGATTATGTTCCAAGTGGAAAACCTGACCAGTCTTGTAGCAGTCCAGAAGAAGTGTTTTACAACATAAAAATCGGGGAGAATGGATATGGGTAGTTCACATACGGAACCGCTAATTTAGTGAAATGCCTAGCTATTGTCATTGCTATATGCAGTTACAGTTTCTAACTAGAAAGAAAAAAATAAAGATATGCTGTGTGGGAAAAAATGTACTATCACTTGTATGAGATTTGCTGCCTTTAGTCTTCACAGGATCTTCCGTCAGCTCCTTTGCTTTTTTTAATATGAAACTTAGGAAAAGCTTAGAACGTCAGCGTAGGTATTTTTTCTTTTAATGACAAAGAATGCAAAACTTCTAGAAAGGTAATCTTGACTTTCAAAGAGATCTTGTCAATTCTGTTGATGTCGGTATCAAAAGAAGTTAATAATTATCTGAAGAAAACACATTTCTCTTAGCTACTTTGATTCTCATACAAAATTCCTAAGGTTGATCACAGCGGCAGATCTGCAGGGTATGTACTGTGCACCTTCACTTTTGCAGCACATTGTCTAAATGCTACCAAGATTCACGCAGGCAATTATAGCATTATACCTTCTCTGGCATGACTAAACTTATGTTTGATAGGCTGCAAAGAGAAAAACCTAGTAGTTATCTTAAACATATATTTCTTGTACAGTATAATTATACCAAAGGAGTGGGTTGCCTTCTTGCTATCTATAGGTCACATGTTTGGCCATGTTGTATATAATTTAAAGGGAACTATAGCAAATGTTGAAGATGAACAGATAACTTATGGAAAATTGTAAGTGAATTTCATTTCTGTATGATTAGTGTTTACTTGAGACAAACAAACCTCAGCATTATTATATGTCATGAGTTCTGCTAAAACAGGCTCTATACAGGCTCTAATGTGGAGCATTGGTCCTGACTTTGATCTGTACACCACTTCTAATAGAGTGTTAACTCATGAAGGCACTGGAGGATGAGAGTTTAAGTTCTAACTGAATTGCCATCAAGATCAGTTCTGAAAATCATCTAGATGATGAAAGAAATAAAAATGCCTTACTGTAAATGAAGAAGTGTTCATTCTTTCTTTTCTATAAGGAATAAAAGAAATTCTAATACAGTAGTGCCCTTTGGATTCTCTTTAAAATTTCCTTCAGAATGCAATAGGATAATCCTGTCTACAACTTCCTTTGGTTGGGATTGTGCAGGATGGTTCAGACAATGACATCTTCAATTCTGCTCAACAGGAATTATCAGCAGAATAGTGAGCAGCAACATTTATTCATTTATTTATTATGTTCCATTTTACAGAATTTGTAAGGTCTTATAGCTTTAAAAGGCATGTCTTTTGCCCATTATGTTTCTTTCAAAGCTGCATCCCTGAAAAGTAAAAGGAGCTTGGAAATGCTAGAAATTCAAAAATTCTCACATACTAATTTGCTCTCCTCTGGATTTTTCATAAAGACAAATCAGGCAGCACATTTCTGTGCCTTAGTTTCCTCAGCTGGAGAAGGAGGGGAAAAAAAAGAAGCTGTGCGAACTCCCACATGTATTGGGAGGATAAATGCACTTGATAGGCTTGAGTGGAAAGCTTTACACGAGGATATTTACAATAACCAATGCTTTATTTTGTCTGGCCTCTCATCAAAAGAAACACAGGGTTAATTCTAGATGCTAATTCTTGGAGTTAAGCTGTTGTATAAATCTAACCTTGGTATTATTCGGTGCTATGTTCTAAAAAACATCACACTTTTTTTTTCTCTCTCTTTTTTTTTTTCCCCAAATAGTACTGCACCATAATTACAATTGCTGTAGAGGCAGTAGCTAAGCAATTAAATTCCCCATAGGTGTCGCATGTAATTGTTCCTAGCGAATCAGAAGATTAAACATGGCAACAATGCACAGCACAAGATATCCTAAACTCGCTTTTCCCTGCAGAACTGCAAATAGTAGCAAATCAAAAGACTGTTCTCCTTAATTACCACTGTATGAGGCGTCAAGCTAAAAGCAGGCTCACTCTGTAATGTTTTCTATACAACTGCAGTATGTACATACAATGCAAGCCTTTATGCAACACCTAATAGACAATATTATACACACAATTATTGCTAACTTTCATTTTACAGGGAGAAATCACTGGTGAGCCTAGGACATTGGCCTCTCAGCTTCCCCAGCAAGCAATGTGTTGACTAAACTAAGGGAACAGTTTTACTTCCTGAAGCCAGTAGAGACTATTTATACTTAAACACGTTTCTTCGCAACTTACAGCATGTTGTATTAGGTGAGAGTCTGTGAGCTGGATGGGCTGCAGTCTCTGTGAGGTTTGCAAGCTGGAGCTTGTGGAGCACTTCACCAAGTTTACACAATTTTTCTCTCTCTTAATTCTGCAATCAGCTGTCCTGCTGATCAAAAGTCCATCTGGGACTTGAGCTAAGTCACCAAGAGTCGAAGAGCTGAAACAATAAAAACAATGTGGGATTTGGGGAAGAAATTGTCATTCTTCTACATTAACGTAACCTGTAGAGGTCCGATCAATACTTTTTGTTGTTGTTCTGAGCCAAAATAAGTCTTGGTGCAAGCTGAAATTTCTGTCATTATGCTCCCTACTGCTTTTGCCAGGAATTTATGTAGTTTCACGTCATTATTTCTTTAATCAGCTTTTCAAGTGCTGTAAGGCAGCAAGCTATCCCAGTAATGAGTTTCTTCCTATTGTAGGTTAACTGCTTGTTGAGATCTCCATTCAGTTGGAGAAACCATCTTGCTCTCTGACATGTTTTTACTGATTATCAGGGTTACTGGATACACTGTGCACTGAATTTTAATTGGCATGAAGCTATATATTTTTAGTAAGAAAAATGGGAAGTGCTTTTCATGAAATCCTTGGGAATTCAAGTGCTGTCTTTGAGAAGAAACTGATTCATAAGATTTACTGATTCACACATCAGAAACAGATTAAAATCAGCCTTCCCATTTACAAAATGTTCACCTGAGGCATAAACAAAGGAAAGGAAATTGTGAAAATCCTTATTTAAACATACAATTATTCATGTTGTTATAGCAAGTATTATTTTAATTACTGTACAAGGTCACCAGCTGGCAAGCGGATTTTAACTTTCAACATATTAACCTGTTTTTTTCTAGGAATTGAAATAACTCAATTATACTAAAAGATAACTCCAGACAGTTGCATTTTATAAGGGTTTCTTTTAGCAATGTTAGTACACCACGTAACAGTTATTTTTTACATTAATAAAATGCAATGTTGGTGAAACAAAAATGGGAAAATTAATTTATCAGTAAATTGCCTGAAGGATGGAAAGTGAAATAAGCCTAGGTAAGCAGATTTGCGTTATTTTTAGTACTAGGAACCAGCGAGATGCACAGTTTAAAATTTCACAAGTGAGTCAGAAAGAAACACACTTAAGTTGGAGTGAATCAAACATTTGTTAATTATGGCACAATAGACAATCCTAACCATCCTGGGTAGCCTAGGAGCTATCTTTTCAGCCTGCAGTTATGAAACCTACTCATTCATCTTATTGAAAAGATTGAAAATATTGTGTATTTCCTCAAATCATCACAGTTCAGCCAGGTGGGGGGAAAAAATGAACTCTCTAAGGCAGCTTGTAGTTGCCCATATTTGCCACCAGTTAATTAAAAGGTAATGTCCATAATCCGTATTTTCATTTGCAAAAGTCAGGTAAAAGGATAAAGAGCATCATTAAGGAAAAGAGAATCATTAAGAAACACTGTACCCAAGGTAATATCGTATTTTTTTGTAGAAATAAGATACACACCTTTTGAGACCATTTTATTAGTGATGATTACTCTACATAAATCAAAATTTTTCATTATAAAAGCAAAGAAGTTACATCTATATTTATTCCTTTGGAAATGTTTTAAACACTGCAGAACGAACCAGCCTAAAGATGAAATGCAATGTAGATTTCTTTTCTGATTTGCATGAGGTGACAAGCCACTGTTAAGCTGCAAATAATGGAAAGAGAGGAAATGAATGTGTAGCAATGAAACTCTCTCAATGACTCTCTCAGTGCCTGAGTCTATTTTCCTTCAAACATGGCCTGATTTGTAGTTGTTTGCACAGTTATTAATAGTTTAATTTTATTAGTTCACTGCAGAAAAACCTGATTTACATCTTCTGCAATTAAGTGATGAGTCAGACTCAATCACATACTAATCTCGATTACCCAAATGCAGCATTGAAGGTGACTTCAATATGTTTTTGACATTGAACTTACAAAAAGTGTTCTGAAAAATAAATTTTTGTATTGTGTCTTAAGAAAAGTAGACCCCAAAAGGCAGGACTTCACTGCCTGTTTCAAAATCGATGGGATAACTAAATTCTGATTCCAGTGACACCATAATTAATGAACTTCTGGTTTCACACTACTGAAAATTTTAGAAATGTAGCCTGTAGCCATCTGGTGAAAAAGGTAATCTTGCAAATACAGAAAGAATATTTTAGGATGAGAAATAGTCTAACTTGTGTGCTGAATAGCTATGTGGGAATTTGCTGCAGTAATTACCCTCCTATCATTAGTGACAAGTAATTGCTATAGCAACCCCACTGCCACCTGTCTACTCTCTTTCAAACACACACACATGCACACACACACACACACACATTCTCTCTCTCTCTCTTTCTCACACACACACTCTCACTACATATTCATAGTACTGAAACAAAAGCAGAAAAGCCAGTAACTTAATGTCATTTATTGAATCACTGCTTTTTCTAATCAACAAAATATAACCTCTTCCTCCCCTGCCAACTCCTCATAAATATTTATTAAAAATAAAATGTTTGTGTTGTAGAAAATAGTGCTGTTCAACCAAAGTATCTCTATTCAACACTAATTCTCTGAGGGAGGGAAAATAGAATTCTCACAGCTTGATTTCTTTTTCTACTTTATTGCATACACTGGGCCTGAGACTGATTTCACGGATATGGATGTGAATTCTAACAAAGGCAACCACCTAACATATGTAAAACTGGCTTGATATTCACAAGCAGGGCAGCTGAGATTTGTTCTCTTTCATTTAGACACATCTAAACCTCCATGCTTTCTACAGCTTTCTGTCAACACCAGGTATTGCTTTATCACATACAAGCACTTACAATTTGTACACAGCATTTTTATTTTGCCGCCAGTGGGTGGAGACCAAAGAACGGGCTGGCTATCAAGGTCTCACTATGGCATCATGTAACCCTCATTCTAATCTTCTATTTTGCTACCACTCGTGAAAATATCAGTGGAACTGACTTTGAAATCTTAAAAAAATATACAAGAATATCAGACTCCTTGTACTTGAAAGTACCAGAAATTCGCTGTTCCCTATGACTAGGC
Source organism: Mesitornis unicolor (assembly GCF_000695765.1). Lineage (NCBI taxonomy): Eukaryota > Metazoa > Chordata > Aves > Mesitornithiformes > Mesitornithidae > Mesitornis > Mesitornis unicolor. The sequence goes on from NW_010179214.1 coordinate 27,154, forward strand.
AGTGAAAGAAGAGGAGAGAACTGTTGCTGAACCTCTTCTGCAGCTTACAAAGTGCCAGTCTTGCACCCACAGTTAGAAGAATTCTTCATAGCGCGATGATCCTGCTATATCAGCATAGGACTTAAAATTAGCTAACAGCTTTGTCACCACTAGGTGTCATCAAAATACCAATAACCAGGGTATAAACGTGCAAATTTAAAAACAACTAGATCTCTCTAACCCTATCACTCAGCATGTTCTAATATGATGAAATTAAACAGCATTTACAATATGAAATATCAGTAAGGAAGTGTAGGAACAGCATGCCTTGACATTAACCATTTGTGTCCCACATGCTTATTCCACCTTTTTCGATCAAAAGAGACCATTCATATTTAGTTCTTTATGTACGTATGTTTTCCTAAATAAGACACAGATTTTCTCATTCTGCTCACTCCACCTAAAAATAACTCTGTCCTACAGATCATACTGCTGAGGAAGAGAAGGGAGATGTCTCATTAAGTACAACAGTATTCAATTTTTTCAGATAAACAAATCTTATGCAATATTATTCCAGATAAAAGCTTAGGTGCAGAAAGTAAATCAATGTAGTATTTTTATGGAAATGAACGCTACTGTTTTCATTGTTTTGTTGAATAAAAAGTTGATTAAAAAATTCAGATCAGCTGGGTAGTAGTCTTAATCTTCAAATCACCTCACAGGCTTTTAATAAAGGCACTAAAAGCTATGTGGCTCCTTAAATTCACAGAACAACTTACTGCATCTGCTAGCAATCTGAATGTTTTAGCTATTGGGTTTAGACACTAACAGGAAGAAACCTTCTTTCAATCAACTCACCATTTAGTGTGAAATGGTTGACTGGTCATGTGAAGCATGGGCAGCCTTCAGCTTTCAAGAAGGAAATCCATGTACTGTCCCTTATACTATTTGTCTCATCTATTTCTGATTAAATTATTCATTCTTTTTCTGGTGTTCTATCTCAAGACAATATGGCCTGTCAAAATACAGGGTTTGCAAGCAGAAAGTAGTATTCATTTCCCAGACATGTGTAGTCCTTCTGTGCTAAATCTTTAAGCAGTATACATTGATCCGAGGGATTTGTTGGTAAATTATGTCCTCTATTTTGTCACCAATATGTCTTGTATTGTTCCACATATTTGAGGATTAAAGGGCCACGTCTATTGTTAATGGGAAATTTCTGCCTGTTAACAACTGAGGATATTTAAAGACAAATTAACAACAACAAAAACAAAAACACTGCGAACATGTAAAACATGAAATGCAAACTCAAAAACGTTATAGTAAGAGCTATCTAATAACTTATGATGAAGAGGAGACAAACAGGGTTTTTAAAAAGTCCATCAGAAATAGTACTGTGCTATGAATAAATTGCAGGAGAGAGATAGAAGGCTACCAGTGCTCTTCTCACAAGTGTCACCGGGTGCACTCAGCCAGTGCCCAATACCACAACATACTGAGAGGTTTTCGTAACTCTGCCCTGCTGTAAATTGAGACGGCTTAGCATTTTACAGAAAATACCTGTCTTATTATGGATTCAGGTCCCTATTTTGAGTCCTTCAGAAAGAAGAATTCCAGAGATTTCCCTGAAGCTTGTTCTTAGAAATTAACAATTCGTTATTTCTGCGCTCAGTTCAGGCAACCAAATAAATTAATTTTACTCTCAGTGATGAAGAGGCGTTTGTACAATTTGTCTCCTGAACATCAGTGTACAACTAAAGACAAAAACCTGTGACAGTGAGAATTACAATCCAGTAACTGCTCAAGATTCAAGTGTTTAATAACACATGAACTTCTTGCTTTTGCCCCTTAAAATTAGGAGCCTGGTCTCTTCCTGATCCTACACATGTAACAACTCCTCCCAGAGGAGGAGGCAGAACTTCCTGGGGGCTGTTCTAGGAGTTTGTACTCTCGTAGCTTGGCTGATGCTTGCAAGAAAACCCACAGCATTTGCTGATGGAAAAAGTATGTGCAGCTCTTAAGTCCATGGGCAGAAAGGCTGGTTGTTTCTCTAATGTAGTGAATGTAACAGAAAAAAATATCTAGTTCACACCTGACTGTGGGTTCTGCAGACCTAAGGATCATTCTATTAAAGTCAAAGCCCATTAACAGTGTGTAAACAACATCTTAGACACTGACTGTTCATGTTGAATATATTTTTAAATGTTTTCAGTTCTCATTCAAGGCAGAAATGTCAACACTTTTGCCAGACAGTAAAGGGCAGACATTAAAGGGTGCTACAATCTTGAGGCTGCCATCTGGTATCTTTGAGTGCCAGTCCTGATGGAAAGGAGAGGTGATACTTAAGAAGGATGACAACGGAGAGGCAGTGGGAGGGATTGAAGGGGGGGGAGGCTTTATCAGGAATTTCTGTTGCTCTTTCACATTGACTTTTCACTAAAATCTTGCACATAAATGATATTTTTTTTTGTTGTTCTGGAGATGAAAACTGCTGACCTCTCAAAATCTGCTTGGTATCTTACAAAATCTCAGTGCCTTATACATGTGATTCAAATACAAATAAAGGATTGATGGCATTTATAACGTCTTCTACAGAAGGCATATTGATGGGGATTCATGAGTCACAAACAAATTGCACATGTGAAAGCAAACTGTATTGGAACACATTGCACTTCCATGCAGAGGCTGTTTTAGGAAGCTAAATACTACGGCTTACTCATTATGGGGGAAAACTGCATTTGAAGTGGTAGTGGAAGATATTCTCTGACACAAATGGACGAGGAAAGTTCTTTTCCTTTTCCTCTATTGCCAAAGAGAGGGAGAAGCACCACCATCGCTGTAGGGTGACAAATGTTTTGAGAATGCAGATTGTGTTTTTTCCTCCCCATTGGACTTATGCTGAAAGGGAATTTCCAAGTGATTCCCAGGCAAGAAGGGAAGAGGAACTCAGAATCTATTTTATATTTTCTGTCAAAGATCAAGGGTTTTATTTCCATTTCTGACCAACCTCTTCTAACCTTAAAAGCCCAAATCTACATTCACATCCACAGACTTTTGGTGAAATTCTAGAAGTCTAGATGAAAGATGTTTGCAATCATTTTGCCTGAAAGTCAGCAGTTATTTGTCAGATAGGTAAACTAAATGTTCATTCAGCTAATGAAGATGGATAGTTACCAAAAGGCTAACCACATTCTAGAAAGTCAGTGTGTATTTTGAACCTCTGTTTTCCCTCATGATATGGTAGACCAAAAATTCAGAATAAATTGTACTTCAGTAGACTGAGTCACTTAACTGAATACTAGTATATTTACACTGGTGCAGCTGAAAGCAAAGGTAGCAAATGTGAAAAGCATCAGACCAAGATGTTACTTCTATAATTCAGATCAAAATTATAAGACTGGCTGCTGCAGCAAAATCAACCATTAAAGATCGAGGAAACATCACTCACAAAGTGAGTTAAAATATCTCCCAAGATAGGTCATGTGGAAAATGATGCCAAAAAACCTGGTAAGTCAGTAGCAATCTGCAGATTCTTTCTATCTCCTTGCAGACTGTTCATATTTTTAAAGTGAAAAACTGGGGTGTTGTGTTCAGGGGTTCTCAGGGAAACATTTTGGCACAGGGAAAGGGAGGCTGGCCAAGAATTCAGGAAAAAAAAAGGGGCACTCTTCATCTCACTTTTAGTGCTAAAATAGAAAACTGGGATGCTTTGTAGTAAGGTCAGGTTGGGATAAATTTTTATCACTATGTCACCTCTTCCCTGTCTCCACTCTCAATTTCATTCATTCAAATCTAGCTCAGGTCTTGCCCTCTTGTGTCAATGTGCACACCACCTATTCTATACATGATTTATTTTGCTTTTTTCTGCTCTCAGTTTAAACAACACAACTCAACCATTCTTAGATCAGAATCTTCCATAATTTTCCAGTCATTGACTTAAGATATCTAGGAGAATTTAAGCTCTCTCTTCGGAAACACTCCCCCATTTCATGTTACAATTTCCTCTTCCTCCTGTTAGATCATTTTGCACTCAAGACCAACAGTTCAGTGCTGAAATTCCATCACCTGACACTGAGTGTCCTTTCCTACATTGTCTTCCAAGATCCAAGATCTTAGTGTCCTTTCCCACTTTCCTTTCCTACATTCCTGTCCTTTTCCTTTAGTTGAAAATCCGTCTTTATTTATTAAAAAAAAAGACACATCTCACAACTCTCCTACAGCTCACATATGCGTATCCCCTGTCCTGCACTGCCTCTTACTGGCTGTAATGTCTGTGCATATAGCAATACAGGCAATGATGAATTTTGTATGCAGGGAGTTTACCTGTGTTAGACACAGACTTCACTGCCACTTCATTTTCCCCAACCCTTGCTGAACTATTGCAGTATCCTTCACGATACTTCATCAGAATCAATAATCCTCAGATTTATAGGAAGAAGAACATAGACTTCATTACCAAATTTCAAGATGTTCTTGAGCAAAAGAGTAAGCAGTAACAAAAGAATTATCCTCCAGGAAACCTGCCTAGAGCAGTAATGGAAGAGGAATGCCAGTTTCCCCAAAGATAACATGGAAAATATAATGGACTTTAAGAAGAAAGTAACTGTCAACCCAGCACAGTAACAAGAGTACTACCAATTTATAAGTGGTCATTCATACATCTTAAGTGCTCAAAAGTTTGATTTTCAGGAAGAACAGATGATATTAAACAAAACTGCAGAAAACACTGATTCTCAGACCACAAACACCAGCTCTTCTACAATGGCAGATCATAGACACTTTACAACATGGAATACTTTAATGCTTGGAGATTCAATGGGGATAGAATTCATTAAATTTAAGCATGCATTACATCTTTACAGGCTCAGCACCTGAGTACAGAATGAAGTTTGAAGCTGTACAGAGGATGAAAAGCTGTAAAAACAGGGACTGAATTCAGTAAAATCATTGTGACTTTCATTCTGTAAGTTTTTTAGCTGTTTCTTCCATTCTTTGGTAGGTTTATCAGATTTGGAAGGTATTGTGTTTAATTTGCATTTGATTTAAGAAAGTAGTTGTCCTAGAAGTAGGTTAGAGGTTGATGAAAACTGTTGAATATTCACCCCTGCTATGTTACAATGGTATAGCCATTTAGCAGGGAGGACTTTTAGGCAATTCAAAGAAATAAAATTTAGAAATAAATATAAGCTAACTTGAATACAAGTGTGTTAGTATGGTGAGGTCTGTGAAGATAATCAGCACCTGACTGGACACGGTGCTGAGGAACCTGCTGTAACTCCCCCTGCCTGAGGCAAGGGGTGGGACAAGTGGCCTCCAGAGGCCCCTTCCAACCTCAACCGTCCTGTGGTTCTATGATCCTCCCAGGCTAATTTCTTCCACTAGCTAGAAATAGCTAAGTTTTCCTACTAAAACTCTGCTGTTGCAAAGTAGGATATACTGGATATATCCTGTTTATAAAAATGATCTTGTTACCACCAGGAAATAAACTGTCAGTTAATATAACTAATTAAAAAAGTAAAAACACATCTCAGATGAAAGCTAGCTTGAAAGTAGCCCACAGGTCAGAAACTGAAATCTTTGATGTATGCTTGATTATCTGAGTCTTCAACATATGTCCTTGCATGATGCTGTCTATAAGTTTCTCAAAATGATGAAGACACTCCACATTTCTAGTGGGTGTAGGAACAGTGAAAACAAGCAAGAAAGTGAACTTCCTGGATAAATCAATGGAAATAACATTTCTACGCCCATCTGAAACTTCATTTAACCAGCTAAGGTTTACAGTCAGGCTAACATTACAGAGCCAAATTCATTCAGAGGCTAAGCTGGCTTACTGCAAGTGTAAAACAGTAACTGTAAGCATTAATGCCATTTCTGAATTTGATGCTAGGCATACATACTTTGGTGGAATATAGGTCATTTGAGCCTGGGCCTTTAAGTCTACCTATGTAAGCTACCTCAAAACTAAAAATTCTGTATTAAAGCCATAAGATTATTGAAAATTCAAGAACTTGTAAAATAATTCTGCCAGTATTAAGGAAGTCTGTGCAAGAAATTGGTCTTGAAACGAACTAAAACTAATAATTAGCTAATTTGAAAGAGTTTGAGCCTGATTTTTTCAGAGCATTTTAAATAACAAGCATAGATCCAACTCATTTCAGTCACAGCTGTGATCACTTGGCACTTCTATGTTTCTGCCAAGGATGACTCAAATAGGTACCCAGAAAATGTGGCCATTTTTAGCAGCCATTAGCAGCCATATGTGAAAATTTTGGTTTAAGTGTCTTGATTACCATCACATTAGATCTCTGTGGTAGATTCAGTTCTCACTGTCACAATTCAAATCCTTTATCCTTTACCTGCCATTTCTGGACATGCTCTGCTCCTACAGACTTCCCTAGTATATATACTTTATCTTTTATAAGCTGCCAGAACATAAACTAGTCTATTCAATTAGGCAAAATGTGAAAACATTATTGCAAAAACAGATGAATAAGGACTGCAGCCTAAAACACACGTGAAGGCTGAATTAATATTGCTGAATCAACCTTAATTCCTGGGTTTCCTAAATTTCAAGTTTCTAACATAGAAAATTAATATTCTTGCACTCCAATACATACAATTTCTGGCCTTTTTGCCAGAAAACAAATAGCAAAAATTAGCTGCATAGTAACCATGTTGCATCTTGTTTGACTCACCAGCACAGAACCTGAATAGTATGCCTGGGCAAATAGCTGGTAAAGAGTAGGCCACTGTATTTAAGCTGATGTTACATCATTTTCCCAGCGTGCTTCATAGGTATTTTTCTTACAGCAGAAGAATTGTGGAGCAGTTAACTGGGAAATAGTACAGTTAACAGATTGTAGCTGAAGAGCCTGTGGTCTTAGCAGTTTGTTAGAATGGATGGGGAATTTGATGCTGACATGCTTAAACCACCTTTGGACTTGACTTACTGTATTTAAAGTGAAGTACACCAGACTGCATGGACCTCTTGACTGTTGGGTAGAGTTGAAGGATGCTTAGAGCACATAATATCACGTACTATTGAGTTAAGCATGCCTTGTGTCCAGGAATTATATTGCTTAATTCTAAAAGCTTCCTACTAAGATCTAGTAGGTAATATACCTTAGTACAAGATCAACTGTAATATCTCTAAAAGTTCATAACTTGGCTGTATTTGGCTGGACAAAATTGAGGTTTCTACTCCAAAGCATGCACGAGCTAAGAATTCCTTATGAAAGGCTTTTATAGTATTAGCAAATCTTTGAAAAATATTCAGCCTGCAACTCCTGGCATGAGCACTTTAGTCCAGAGTTTGAAAATTTATCAGATTTAAATGCAAGTCAAAAGTGAAGATTAAAATGGTATTATGCTAGACAACCTTAACTTTAGACATTTTCTGTAATTAGTGTCTTTTATATGTAGGATCATGTGTATAAATTATAATATAAAATTACTACCTTTTTGTTAGCCTACTCTTTATCTGTTTTCAAACAAATTAAAAAGCACAATGCAGCTTCTATGATCCTAGATTTTTTTCTCCCTTCTCTCTTTAATGATGTGCAAGTTAGTTTCCCATAAGGCCTCTTCAGAAGGAAAATGGATGTTTGCTTCTGTTTTCTATGGTGGAACGTATGTGACTAAATATTGTCAAGGATGTATTAACTTGTATAAGTAACTTCAACAGGATAATAAAGGAAAGATAATGCAGGTATCTCTCAATGTTTCAGATATAATAGATATATATTTTCCATCAGAAAAATAATCTGCTGTATTAGTAACCTTATTATTGTGACTCTCTCAAATGATGACTAAACCAAAGACTGGGGAAGAAGTTTGGTATGGTTGTCTTTCATATTACTAATATTTTATAATATATGGCAGTGATGCATAACCTTTCATGTATGTTTACAAAGTAATGACAGAATTGTTCATGCTTGTATGATAATTAAATGTGTTGATGTTTACAATTAGATGTAATAACATAAAGATGGTCTGAACATTTGCCAATGTATCCTCTATCTGGATCTTTTAAAAGATAATATACAGTAGCAACTAATTAGGTGACTAATCTTTATGGCAATTTACAAATGGTCTGTACGATACACACTCAAGCAGACACACACACATTCTTAAATTCTTACCTATCTAAACATAATTAGGTGGACAAATTCAGTACACTTTTAGTATAAGTGCCTTACTTCAGTCTAAGGCATATTATCTTTACAGAACACCTGACTGGATTTAAATTGAAACACAATATATGTAATTGTGGAGTAATTTATAATAAAGTTTACATTATCTGACATTAAGAACAGAAATTGTCTTTGTGCTGTGATTTGTATGTATAGTTTAGACTAATGGCATGAATCAATCAACTCCTGTAGAGGAATGACAAAAAGGGTCATTTATATGTCTGACATAGAATTTGCATGAGAATAGATTTTTTTGGTGTTTTGATAAAGGTGTCTCTTGTTCACTAAAAGTGAAACCTTGAATGAGTTTTTCTTGCAGTGACATTATAAAGGACAAAAGGTTATAAATATTGTCATTTCAGAAAAATGTACAACACAATCTTTAACCACTGCAATTAAACAATTTCTTTACAGAAAAAAAGATAAATCACGGGCTATTTAAGTATCCACAAATGAATACCAGTGTATTTCTTTTTTCAAATGTTCTTTGGGAAAGCCTGGTTTAAGTTTTAAGTTTTCAAGGACTGGGGATTAATGTGGCCACTGTACATTTCTGAAGAAACAAACAGTTTATTAAAACTGACCTGTAGGAAACTTAAACACAGCAGGAACTTAATAACCTTTGTTCATTGCAGCTTTATAGAACCTAGAAAAGGGGACAGTGCATAAGTACTGCTTAACACATTTGATACGTTACAGTTGTAAAACTGTAACCATGAGCAGCTAATCTAATTTAAAAAAAAATCAGAAGTGATTATTAAGCTTCAAGGGAGCTGTGAACAAGTGTTAGTGATTGAAGAATATGTGGGACTTCCATTCAGACAGTCAAATTAAGTGATCAGCCCCTATTTAGGAGCCTTTTCAATATATTTTATACCCCAGGGAATCTAGATCCAACCAAGAGCCATGGCCTGTAGTTGTTCTGCCTACATTTGCAACAGCTTGAGGTATGCCATCTCACATGGCTTAGGGAAATTGCTGCCAGCATAAACCAAATAATTCCCTCCCTCTGGTCCTCAAGAATAGCTGGAAAGTGTAATCTCTCATTATCAAACCTTCTGCTTTATTCTGTCCTGCTGTAGCTTAGTGTCACTGGCCTTGTTCACAGTCATCTCATCCTTGTCACAGATACGTTTTTTTAATGTGACAGAACTGCATTTAGTAATCATAAGCTTGACAGAAATGTATCTGTAAAAGAAAAAATACAGAGAGTAAATTTTGAAAGTTTTCATCAGTTTAATACGAAAATGTATACATTCTTGCCCATGTAGGTTCACACATTTCAGCTGAACAGATTAAGCCTTGATTATGAGGTAATCCTATATATTCTTCATTTAAATAATAAAGATGGCTTCCTACTTGAAGATTCCTTGTATTCACTGTTCATTCTCTCCATTTCAATTATTCCTTCAAATTTATTCATTTCAATTGCTTCATATTTAATCTGTAAAATTAAACCTTGAACTGTAGATTTGTCAGGAGAATTACTCCATTGTTTTCTTATATGTAGGTGTGTCTATCAGTGTAAACAGATTTCATCATGGAAAAATAAGTGAGTGCTCATTTACCACTGACATAAACCAGCCCAAAGCTACAGTCTTACCATGCATACACTCAATCTGTTGCATATTTTTCCAGCCAAGAACTTTCAGATACAATTACTTTGCCTTACTCAAATTACTTCACCTGAATCTAATTAGCAACAGGGACACTCTGTCTCACATCTGAGCAATTTGAAAACGTTAGGGTTCAGTTTTTTTCTTCAGCCACATAATCCCATAATTCATCAATTTGTAGATAAGAACCTGGGTTACTCCTCTGGATTCACTGCAGAAGGGGTTAGGAGGTATCTTGTGGACTACATGCAAAATATTGAATGATGGAGGTGAATGGTTTGTATAAAGTTTCATAAGGCAGAAGTAGAAAGGATGGACTGCTGAACTGAAAACATGAAGCTACTCTATAGAATATTTGAGAAACTTCTGAGGATGTTGTACATTTATAAATGCTAAGTAATCGACCCAATTTATGGCTATTGGTACTGAATGATGATGTTCAGTGCTGAACTTTCACTATTGCTCAAAGAGACAAGGCAAGCCTACAAACACCTGGAAGCCTCACGATCTTTTGTTGACTGCAAAAGCTCTCAAGCAGATCTCAAGCAGACCTTCTGGTCTGTAGGAATATACTATGTTAGTGTAATCCGTAGAAACAGGATCTTGTTTTCTGAGTAGTAGGGGAAAGGGCAGAGAACGTGCCCCAACATCTTAAAACAGACTCATTGGAAAGGACAGAACCAAAGTGCTGTTACTGCAAAATCTGGGAAGAACACTGTTTTCAACATTTTATAGCAAAACCAAGGCAAAATCAAGACTGAAGTGAAAGTCTGAGAGCATTTCTATATCCAAACCCTAACAATTCTACATAAGACAATTTACATATATTTTGTCTTTTCTAGTAATTTTTGTCTAAAGAGTAGTTATTAGATATTAGAGCGTCATGTAAGTATAATGCATAATAATGAGAAAAACAGGAGGAAAAAATAATATACCTGAATTTATATACCTCAAAATATGTACTGAGATTTGCCTCAAAGGGCCACTTCAAGAAGTTGGTCTGACTTACATAAACGCAGTGCTCTTCTCTTTGAAGTGTGATACAGCATGGTTTTTTCGTAAGAAGGTATCATATGGAGAAGGAACAGCAAAAGGTTTACAAACACAGTGTTATGACATCCCTTGAACACGGTGCTCTTTCCCACCCAGATTCTGGAACCTGATTTTATTTGTCCCATCACGGCTAGCTTCCAACTAATTCTTCTCAACAAGCTCCTTTAATAATAACTGTGGAAAAGCTTCTCTCTTTCTCTGACCGATTTCCAAAATACCCCAGCTTATTTTCCTCAAAAGAACTGAAATCAGCACCGCAGCTAGGAACAGTTTAAGATGAGCGGGGGAAAAATGACTGGACCAGACTGTCTCCCACATGCCAATCATTGCACAAGAACGCACCTATGCTATATGTATCTGTTCTTTCCACAGGTCAGTGTCCACCTTGCCTTACACCCCTAGCTTTTTGAATAATATTCCAACTGGATGCTGGTTTTATATCCTCCAAGTTAATTTACTGGACTTATTCCACTCTTCACTAGTTTTACTGCAGGAAGAGATTAAGGCATGGGGATAGCTATATGATTGTCAGATGTTTATGCTGGGAATTCTTGAGAATACCAGCTATATTCTTTCCTGGGAATTCTGTGTTCAATCACTAGCAAAACCCCATGCTCTTACTTTTCTTCTTTTATTTTTTTTTGGAAATCGTACACACGTAGACAAATATTGTAAGGAACTGCCACCCATGTAGACAACATAATTAACACACTGAGCCCAGTACTGCATTTGCCAACCATCAGATTAACTAATCCTGTTCAGATCTTCCTTATTATGTCAGTCATTTCAAAGCTGCTATTGCAGAAATTTAGATACTTTATACTGAAAGTCATTTGACCAACACATTCACTTTCCTCAGCAACTGTGCAGAAATGTGTTGTGGCATTTCATCAGTAATAAGACTTAGTTCAGTAATAGAAAAAAAGACAGACTCTGATTAACAACGAAGCACACACAAGTTACTTTAATATTGGGTTTTAGGTTACGCCTTATTAAGCTGAAGTTTGCTGGTGCCTATAGCCTTTGACCATGCATATGCCCCTGGATGAAGATACACGTAATTCAGAGATGAAGTTCAAATTGTTAATTTGTTGTTCCAAAGTTTTTGCCTTGCTAAGAGGAACTTGGTTTCCATCCTGCAAAGAGGGCATAGCACTCTTTGTCCCCACTATGTATCTGCACAGCTCAGTAGATGATCTGTTCAGACCACCAGACCACAAATCTGGCATAATATGTCACTATGACACTTGTTATGTCATTATATGATGCAATATCTTGCCATGACACCTGCTGCATTTCTCAGCTAAGGTCCACCACAAACAATATTTTGCAACCTTAAGAATGTGGTTTATGAACCATGAACCCTGTAGACAACAGAGTACATGGACACTTGCAAATTCAGCTTTTATATTCAGTTTTACCACTTGATGATATGTTTGATTTCATAGTTTTAAATTTTTTTTTGGAATTACAGTTTTTGCGTGTGTCTTTCAATGCAGATGTTTTAAAGGAGAAACTGAAATGCTCAAAACCCCATGCAATCTTGGTTTAACAGTGCCTACTTACACTGACATTTCTTTAGATTTAAAATATACTGAAATCTAATTTAAACTAATGATTTTGTTAAAATGGCTTGTTTCCATTAACATGATAATGTTAAATAAATAATTTTAAACCTAAAAAGATTTATCCTTGCAACCTTTTATTTCAGTTTTTGTTGTGAGACATAGTTAAGGAAGAAGTGGGGTCAGTATTAAAAAAAAATCTTTATTTTTTTCATTTTAATTTTATCATCTAAGTGGTTATTACAAGCACCTCATCAGCTGTTAAGAACTCTTGAGTATTTCCTTTTGGAGAAGTGTAGAAGGTAAATAATATCTAAAAGCAAATAAAGGAAACTGTTCTTTGGTGTTTCAAGTGATTAGAATGGCATAAGCTAGGCCTTAGCTGCAGAAGCCTGCTTGATGTTGTGTAAAGGTGAGAAATAAAAGAAAACAGGCATAGAAAACTCATAAAGAAGGAATCCTGATGGGAAGGTCAGCCAGCTTTGTTAGAATCAGTATTGGTAGCTGAAAAGAAAGAGAGGGTGGTACAAAAACTCAGAGGGGCTTTTCAGAGGTTAAAAATAGCAGGAAGTTATCTGACTTTTAAACCCATTGGAATCAAGGGTCATTTGTCACATGAGAAAGACAGGTGGGAGCACAGGAGGTGCTTGAACACTTGAGGAAAAAATAGTGTAGCTGAGCATGGTGGTTATTCATTCAAAGCCTAGGATTGGAGAATTTCTTTTTCCAATCACCTATACCAGATTTTGGGGTATAGAACATAGGTTTGGGTGTTAAAATTATGTTGTTTCTCTTACTGAGATTATTATTTCCTTATATGGAAATTAGAGTAGATGGCAAATTTTCTTTGTTTTACACTGTACCAATCTTGTCGCAGGTACTCGGTAAGTGACGGTTACTGATTTCAGTGACTTTTATAACACGCATTTTAACCTCTTCTCCAGTTTTATTACTATTTTTTAAATCAAGCAATATAAGCCTATTCCAGTTGGGTTCTGGTTTCCATAAAGCCTAAATTACAATTTGCTTTTTATGCAACCAGTCAGTAATGATGCTGTCCTAGGCAAATGATGAATAGCTATTTTGGCTTGGTTCTTAAAAATGCTGTTTTCATATTTCATAGTGAGCTGAACAGAGGAACTCTACAGGAATTGGATTGAAACTGGCATTTTCTACAAACTTGTACTATACTCAAGGGAAAGTGTTATCCCAACAGCCACAGTGTTACCAGACCATTTCATTAAAGGCATGTTTAAAAAGATCATACCTGTGTTCCATCTTCCTCTTTTGTTCTCAGATATGGTGTGTGGGCTAAATTTAAATACACATTTATGTTCCTGAGTCTTTTTTTTCCTAAGCAAGTGACGCTTGTAACCTTTATTCCTACTGTTTCATAGCACTTATTCTTTTCCATTACTATTTTTCTCTCTTGCATACTTGAATGACAGAAAGCTGCACCCACTATCACATGACCTAAATACTCATTTACAGTGAAATGTTTTCAAAGCAATGACCTTCCAGAGCGGGCTACAAATTTGATAGTAAAAGCCATTCTATATTGATGCTTCTCCTTTCCTTTGTTCCTTTCTCCTAAGGAAAGTAGATTGGAAATACAACAATTATTCTGCCTGAAAATTGAAAGGGATTTCTGAACAACCTTGCACAATTGAGCTGGCACATGTAAAAACTGTTTCTGACTCACTGAGCTGGCATATACTGCTAAATCAGCATTGGCAGTGCTCCAAACAGCCTGTCACCAACACTGGATATTGCAATAAGTACCAGTTTGAGTATTGTATCCAAATTGGTTTTATTAAGTTGTTTCATTCAGTGCTGCAAGGTCTGGCTTAAGAAACTAAAGCCTTGGACTAAAAATAAAGAGACCACAGTGGAAGTAAAAGTATGTCAGCTGAGCTATGGTAACTGAGCATGCTATTAATAAAATGACGCTGCTTAAATTCCTTTCAATGCCCATATGTTCTTACACAGGCAAATTTTAAAATCTTTTACAAAGGTATCAATTAGTTTATCAAATATCTCTACAAAATAGTTCAGAAAATAAAAACATAGACCAAAACATACAATGAGTGAATATGAAGTGATTTTCTCAGAAATCTTTTTTTCTGGATATAAATGTTTTGTTACTTTTCAGTTGAGGATGTAGGAGGAGAACCCTAAGGAACTGTTCTCTTTTCTAGGTAACTAGCTAACTCTTGATATTATAGTCAGTCAGTCAATTTCTCATTTCAGTTTAAGCTATGTCATAGTCTCTCTCACTTTCTGCAGACTAAGGACATCCACAGAGACAGCAATTGCAGTTCAGCTTATCATGCACATTTTCTAATCTGCAATAATTCATTTGAATCTGCGCTGTGTGTTTGGCATATAAAAAGTGACACTCACTTTGGACAAGACTTGTCCCAGTTCAACTTAGGCACAGAGTAAAGACCTTCCAACATACTTGATGGAAAATTCGTAAGTCTCCAAAATGTTAATGTATTAAATGCTTTTGACTTTAGAGAAAGAGAACATGGTATAGGTAAAAATATCAGGAAATGGCACATTGGAATAATGAAGCCTGTGATTCTGCATCCTGGATGCCAGAAAGTCTGTACAGCTCTAAAAAGTCTGTGAGGTCTTCATTGCTCTTACTGTCTATGTGAACTGGATTAAAGGTGATCTCTGTCACCCATCTATGCTTCAATATCTTATTTGGTTGCATAATAGGCATACTAATAGGCTTTTGGAAAATAGGAATGGACCATAAGAAATCACCCTCGTCTCCTCTTACAAAACAGATTGAACTGTTTCTGAAAAGCTCCTGATATATCTTATGAAATCTGGTCCTAAAAACCTTCAGCAATGGATTTAAAGATAATCTGACACATTCCAAACAATTTGTTTCACTGACATCTAAAAACGTTTTAATCGTAGATGCCTACATTATCAGCTCTCCAGTTTGAGCTTCTAATGCTGTGCTGGGAAATGCTAGTGCTTGATTGTCTCTGTCTGCAGGTTCAGCACGTACTTTGAAATGGAATAAATCTTCTGTCATAAAATAACTAAATTCACCTGGCTTGATACAATGGTGAAACAAATATATTCATTTACAAAATACAAAAAGATAATACAGGTACTAAGACAATAGGTACAGAAATGAGAAGATGACTATACCTCTACCTAGTACTTAGTGAGTTCCAAAAGTTTTTCTCACCCTTTTTGTATCTAGCTGTCAAGCTGAAACATACTTCATGGTTTCTGGCGGATGTACAACCTTGCATCTTCAAGCTGTATTAATGGAAAGGAATCTGTCAGTGGGGAGTCATACTTATTTTTATAGCAGATTATCTTTGAGAGCTATTCATATTCAAAATCCCCCTCCCTCCCACTCTTTCTGTTTTTCTTAATACTAACTCAGTGGTGAAAAGTTTTCATCACTTTCCTCGCTCCATTGCCCTGCCTTCCCAGTTTTGAAAGTGCCAAGGTCTTCTGGACATGTTTAGATGCCTTTATAAACTGCTGAAATACTCAGTGCTGCTCAGAGGTGAATCATTAACAAAACAAAACGGAAAATGTGCTTTCCTATCTCCTAAAGCAATGCTTAGTCATTGGTAGCCTCATATTCGTGAAGATAAATTGTACTTTATATTTCATGTAAATATGTAAATTGAAAATCAAACTTCTGCAAATGGGACTAATGTTTGTTTTTGATTAAGCTTGTGTCACTGCATTGTTTTTTGATTAAGGCTGATTAATAGAAACTGACTTCAGGGTGTTACTGAGCTTGGGATGAACTAAGCCACCAAACCTGTCATTAAGATTCATGTAGCTGGTGGTGATTCTACAATCTGCTGAATCTATCTACACCCATATGTTATCATACTTTCTATTTACATGGTAGTTCATAATATCTAGTTTAAATTTTATTTACTGTAATTTTAGGCTATTCTTTTTCACCCTATCCAGCATAGGCCAGGTTAATAACATATTCCATTGATGCCTTATCTTAGCCTTTTTTAGCTACTTTCTTCCAACCTGTAATCTTACATCATGTTTTCCAAATCTCTGTCTGTTTTAGCTCCTCTTTTCTGGACTCCATCCAGATGTGCACAACTTTCTTTAAGTATCATTCTCCAAGACTGGATGGAGTTCTCCAGCTGATATCAAGCAGACCAAAAGGATAACTCAACAACAAGGTATGAGACTTGCTGTTTCAGATCGTGTTCTGTGAACTCCTTCCTCACCTGTTACTACCCATGCTGTGTCTGTATAGCTGATCATTGCTGCCTATATGTAAAATTTTGACATTTGTTGCTATTGAGCAGGAGCTTCTTTTCAGCATCACCTTTTCAGTTTTTGAAGAACCTTCTGAATGCAATTATGGTTTCCATTATGCTTGCAGCTTCTCCTAAGTTGTGTCATCTTCAAATGTGATTTCTGTTTTCTATTCCGCTATGCAAATCAATAACAAAAATACTGAACCAAACACAGAACAGATCCTTGTCGAATCTGTACTGATGTATCATTCTATGTAGGTAATGTGGAAGGCTTTTTCAGTTCACTTGGTAGTAACTCACTATACCTTAATTTGCTTCTGAGCATGTTATGGTGGACAGTGCTAGATGCCTTTCAAGGTCAACATATTGTTTTATATTGTATCTCATTATATTTACATAAAGACAAGTTTACACATTTTTCAGCATTAGTGTGTATATATCAGGCGATATATTTTGACACACCAAAGTTACAGAATGTAAATGAATGCAACTATTGCAGATGAATGAGCGTTATTTTAGTCAAAAGATACAGTTAAAGTCATATATACTTGCTAATATTAGAAATGTACTCTTCTAGGTCTTGTTTCTGTAGCTTTTCCTGCAAACAGGGAACTCACTGAAAAAGTGAGTGTATGAAAATCTGCATTGAAATCAACTTCAGTTCCTTAACAGTCCATAGGTAACCAAAGGAGTAGGCCTCAAGGTTTCTGAAAGAAAAATGTCAAGTTTTTCAGTAGACTCCCCAGCTGCAGTCTGCTGTTTTTCTCTGTGGCATCAATATTTTTAACACCTTCAACTTATAAAGATGTGCATGTTGAAATCCTTTGTATCAGTTGTTCTTCCTAGGACCAGCTGACTTCAAGGAACTTGGTTAGCAGGGCAGCAGCCTTTCAATCCCTGCTGCAAGGAACCAACCTTTTGGTTTCTACCTCTTAATGGTTGTGTAATATACTGTGTAGCATGATTCATTGTAAGAGCTTTGCTAACCAATTATATGGTTAAATAATAATAAAACCAGAAATATTTGAAATGATAGCTAAAGGACATCTTTCTATGTCCATGAAAGAACACTAATGATGATCATATATAACATATTAAATACCTTTGCAAACCACTCTGCCCTGCATTAGCTTTATTCAGAACACAGGCTGTGATTTTGCTTTGGAAATCTTTATAATTCCTATGACCTATACAGTTGAAAAAACCACCAACCCACAGCTATACTTTTCCAAAAGCAGAACAAAGAGAAGAAATAACATACCTTTCACAAGGGACTTGGTATTATCTGAAACCCTATAATCCAAATCTCATTCTGTTTCTTCAATTGGTTGAGTGATTTCAGTAGGCGTGCCTGCAATCCAATCAATTTTAAAACAGCTGTAAAAATAGATTTCATTCACTGAAAGATAACCTACTCATGGATTAACATCAAAGTTAATAAACATAAAAAGGAGTGCGATGAATTGCAAATATCCCAAAGGTACCATACAACTTACCCAAGTTTTTGATTTATCAGTGATATTTCATAGAATCATAGAATACCAGGTTGGAAGGGACCACAAGGATCATCCGGTCCAA
Organism: Mesitornis unicolor; assembly: GCF_000695765.1. NCBI lineage: Eukaryota > Metazoa > Chordata > Aves > Mesitornithiformes > Mesitornithidae > Mesitornis > Mesitornis unicolor. Next base: position 45,417 of record NW_010179214.1, read on the forward strand.
CCTCTCATGGTAAAAGTACAGTTTAAATGAGATGAGTCAGGACCCTGTCAAACTGGCTCTTAAAACTGACCAGTGTAGGGGAATTCACCACTTCCCCAGGAGATTGTTCCAATGTCTGATTGATCTCATGGTAAAAAAAATTTCTTCTGGAGTTCAGTCGGAATCTCTCCAGAAGCAACTTGTGTCCGTTACCCCTCATCTTTTCCATGTGACTCCTTGTGAAAAGAGAGTCTCCATCTTCTTGGTAGTCATCCTTTATGTACTGGTAGGTGGTGATAAGGTCCTCCCTAAGCCTTCTCTCCCCAAGGCTGAACAGGTCCAATGTTCTCAGCCTTTCTTCATACAGCAGGTCTTCTAGTCCTCTGATCATCCTCATGGCCCTTCTCTGGACCCCTTCCAACCTCTCAGCATCTTTTTGGTATAGCGGAGACCAAAATTGGACATGGTACTCAAGGTGTGGTCTGACCAGTGCTGAGTAGAGAGGGATAATGACTTCTTGATCTCTGCTGGTGGTGCCCTTTTTAATACAGCCCAGCATCCTGTTGGCTTTCTTTACAGCTGCAGCACACTGGTCCCTCATGTTGAGTTTTTCATCCACCACAGGTCCCTTTCCACAGTGTTGCTCTCTATCCAGGTGGAACCCAGTCTCAGATGCATTCTTGGATTATGTATTCCCAGATGCAAGACCTTACATTTGTCCATGTTGAACTTAGTACAGTTCCTGCTAGCCTGCTCGTTGTCATTTTGGGATAACTGCTCCTTTGGAACCCACCACTAGTGCTGAGAAGTAATATATATTAAAAAATCTTGCTTTATCTAGCAGCAGAAAGAGGTTCCTCTGCCAACAAGATCTTGTGAAACACTATAATAACTGGTTAACACTCATCTGGAAGTTTTAAAAGGGTGTTTACACAAATAAAATATCATAATAATTTTAGACGTACAGAATACGTTATAGCTGAGATCACCTATGGTAGCCTTGCTAATACTTTGATCTTCTGTGTGCTTTCTTGAGAACAAAGAATGTTTTTTGTTAGAGTTAGTTCTCAGAATATAAGATACATCTCTCAATGATGACAGCAATCATTCACGGTGCCTTACTAAAAATAGTGTTTCTGGTGACAGTAAATTACATTTCTCTTCTTTAAAACACAGTAAATATGGAAGAGTTGAGAGCAGAGGAATCATAATATGAAGCACCCTGAGAGAAACATTAAAGTATTCTGCAGTGCATTTCCTCCCTTTGTCAATAGCAAAATATTAGAATTAGTCTGTGTGTTACAATGAGCACACAAAAGGAACATCAAAACAGGAAAAAAAATTACCAAGCAGGAAAACCCAGTAAATTGCTTGCTCTTATGATTCCAAAGGCAGAGGGATCAAAACCAGAAAGGATGCAATATATTGGTGCAAAACTCAAGCTTGTGCTTAGCCATACTTCAGGAGAATATTCTGAGATTTTTGAATAAAATACAGTCACAGGTTTATTGTGAACTATGAATTCCCTATGTCCCTATGCTTTCAGTCCAGCTCCTCTCTCTATAAATTAGCAGATACTTCAGGGGAAGTCACAAAGGGCTCCACAGTAAGCAAACCTGAAATAATCTACCTAGAGGAAAAGTACTTTTTCTTAACTTTCTATATGCTAATTTACGTTCATTAGAATGAAAGTTTCTATGACTTTTAAATCTGAAATTCATTAGGCATTAGCAGTATCTCACGGCAGTATGTTCCCTAGGTTGAATATCTCTGGCATGTATTCTCTTCTTTCAGCTTGTTCTGTGTGCTCTTTCCTTCTTCTCTCTAATGAAACTGCTGATCTTTCACATTACTCAAATTTGCCAAGCCATTTACATTTCCTCAGTAATGTTTTTTGAAATGCTTTTCTATTATTGATGTAATCTTTTTTGAGATAAGATGGTCAGGACTGAAATCAATTTAACGGGAGAGCATACTACTAATTTATATATATTCAGTATTATTTCTTTCTAACTGTTTATTTACGAGAAACTATTTATTTTCATAGTTGACGTACATACAGTGAAACCCCCCCAAATGTGTAGGTCCATTTTAATGGAAGTATTACAGACATTAATTTGACCCAGGATTTCTAAATGCTTCTTGTTTCCAGGTCATCTCATTTTAACTCCCTGTGCCAAATACTTGCTTCACTCATGTTAGTAGACATCTAACACCCTTTTAATGTAATATCTGTGTTTTCTATTGATTTAATGTTATGATATTCAAATCGTTCCCTGAGCTAGTTATTGAATATTTAATATATGTGAAAATCTAGACTCCTGTAGGTTTTACTTTATGTCAGTAGCAGCAAATGTGAACTTATCAGAGAGACTAATAGGGAGTTGTGATACTCTTTAGCTCATTCTGTTAAATGTTATATCCATTCAGATGGGGTCTGTGTCTTTCCTTAAACTATACATAAAACTGTTTTCTAAAATAATTCTGTATATTTCATAAAAGTAATTGAAATGGGGAATTCTGAGTCCTTTCTAATACCTTGTATGCATTACATCTTGAAGGTACCTTTCAGGAATAGCACGGCCCTTGGTTGAGGGTTCTCTCCTACAATTTTCTCTTGCATACTTTTTTAACATATGGTTTTACTATCCACAAAAGCACTGCACATTTAATCTGAAAAGTTCATTTCCTATAATTCTGCTACCAAAGATGACAAATTAAAGTCCTGCCTATTAATATTAATTACAGTTCCAAACTGGTACAAAAATAAACAACGGCAGATTGAAATGGCAAGAGTACAGAAACAAGGAAAACACATGAACATGATTAAAAGATTTGACAGATTTGTCATAGAATTATCAGCAATGGCAGAGTGTAGTTTGGACATCTCTGTCCTAATCCCCACTAGGTCTGGAGGGTCTGTCTATAACCTGCGATCTGAAACTCCACTGGAACCAACACACCTCCTGTTTCCAACTCAATTATACTGCATAATGATTTCACAAGACTTTCACTTTGCAAGTGAATTACCTGGGACTATAGTGTTCTTTCCTGGATCCTTAGACTGAATATGCATGATGAGTTTATCTCTACTTATGCAGGTAAATATAAGAACACTTCTGCTTCTGTTTGAGACAGTAGGTGAGAGTTTTAGGAATCACCTACTGCAGCTGACGCGGTTCGAATCATAGGCATTGCCAGATATGAGGTGAGGTAAGTTGTGTTACTACATAAACCCATACTGGAGGTCCAGCAACTTCTTCTCTGTGCTGTTTTGAGGATCATGTGTTTGGAGGATGTTCTGCCTGCTGACCCCTTTCTAATGTAGCCTATCTGTAGAATGTGTTATGTCTACACACACAATGGCAGGTGGGGGAGGTTTCTTTCAGGCCCATCACAGAGGCCATCAGCCCATCAAAGGCCCATCTCCACTTGACCAGAGTAGCACAGGGGCACAAAAGCAGGTGAGTAATGCAAATTAAGGACCGAAAGGAAGGGACTTCCTATCAGTCCTATTCCAGGAGAGTCTGAGTACCATTGTCCAGGTGTAAAACCCATCAAGATGAATCAATGCTGGAGCACCTTTTGGACTGATCGGGCTTGCTGCCTAAGGACATAGGACACATTATGAGATGCCGGAGCAGATAATTTCCGGGTTCCAGAGGAATTACTATGGGATGTTTAGAGGAGGAACTAAAGGCAGGAGAAGGGAGGGATTTAGGTGACTTGGGGAGGAATAATTGGGAAAAATAGAAGAATAAGGGGGTAAAAAGGGCCTGTCACATGTAAATAGTTTGCTGGTAGGTACGCTTGTGTGGCCATGCCTTTTGTGTGTGTGGCCATGCCTTTTGTGTGTGTTTGTGTGTGTGTGTGTGTGTGTGTGTGTGTGTTTACATGTTAAAGGGTGAGAACATAGGAGGAATGAATTGTTGATAGTCCCAACCTGCTCCAGAGAAAGACAGGAAAGACCATGGGGTCTTGGGGTCTCTAGCAGTGACAGCTGCTGGTGTTTGTGTATCTCATGAACAGTTGGCAACTGGGGGCTTCACTGCTCTCAGTCATCTGTATCCAACCATATTTCCCCTTGCAGAATGAACATGTTTCAGTGTGAAGTGTCATCACTGATGGAGACTCTTCTCCTAAAGTAATTCCACTGTGTCCTCTTCCAGCTTCCCCCCAGTCATAAACAATGACAATTTCACTTAAAAAGCCACTTTACGTCTCTCCACTACATAAAGCTGACAAAATAGTCTTCTGCATTAGTATAGTTTCAAATCCCATGATAATGTAGAAAAAAATGTTACAGGATACGTGCACAAGCATGCCTCTACCTCACAAATGGAAACCAGAGGCAATTCCGCTGAAATTTAACATAAAATAAACAAAAGGACTTTACAGACATATGTTATCAACTATATCCTACATATAATCTATAGTTGGCTCATTATTCAGATAACGTATTTTTTCTTGACAACTGTTTCTGCAAAGCTGCAGTAGACTGACAAACCTGTGAAGTGTCAGTAGAGTGGATGTTGCACTGACAGACACTGAAGACCTTCATGTGTGAGGGTGATGATGGAAAAGCTAAACTTGAAGCCAGTTGCAGTATCGTCTTTACATTCAAGGCTGTCTGCAAACAAATAGCTTTTCCCTTATGCACTCTGCACATTCAGTCATTGCTCTCATCAGAATGAGGATATAAGTGATTAAAAAGGCTTGTTAAAAAGTCAGATCTTTTCAGAAAATGTTCAATAACCACAAAATTATTTATTAATTTACAATATTTTTGTGAGTAATTTTCAAAGTGTTTGATACTTATTTGTGCAGAAGGTCTTAGATTTCATTCAGGTTTTGAAATTAAAGACTTGCCCAGCAACAGCAGTGGTTCAAAGTATCAATGCTTTCCTGGCAATGCTGCTATCAGAACATGTTGTTTTAAGACTCTGCCTGGGAGTGTAGCATATAGTTTAAATTTAGAAAGAAAATCCTACTGGGATTCCATAAATCTGCAAAAGGGTCAGACTTTCATGCTTCTATGGTCCACTGCACAGCAACATTTCTGTGTGTGACTCAGGAATTAAAAATGCTGGGTCAGCTTCATATTAAAAACCAGAGCATTTATTTGAAATGTAGGTTTTTTCTTTATTATAAATGAGGCTTTAATTTTGTGTACTGCTTATTGATCTATCCTCATTTATTCCTTGTTCTGCTAGTGACTTTAACATAGTAACAAAGGAAAATAAGCTTGCCTTCCTTTTAATTAAAAGAAAATGTTTCATCTTAGACATTCAGTCTGAGGTAGCTTCTTTTTAAGAGCTTTTGTATGATTTAATAGTGAAGTACCAGTGGCTGCAACTTTAATATCAATACACATCTTTGGATAAGTGAGGTAATAGAAAGTAATTGATCATTCCAGTTATGGAGAAAGGCATAACTGTGTTTCTACATATCTTTGCAGTCAAGTAGTGTCTTGTATGTTCTTTCACGGTCAAGGGTTCACAGCAGTGCATGTCATTCAAAGATGAAATACTGTTGGTAAACATTTAAATGGAGCTTATACTGAGATCCAGTACTAATTAAATCTTACTCAAACCCGACCTACTTATGTTTGACAGAAAAGTTGCAGTAAAACTTTTTAACGTGCAATATAGATAGAGGACTCACATACTAGAACGTGTTTCTAGGTTCTGTACAAAACTACACCCTTATGGCTACAAGGTAAACCACTATTAAAAATTAAACAGCTGTGATCCTCTGGGTATCAAGCAATTCAGACTCTGTTGTGAGACTCAGACACATCCATACAGGCACATATATACATGCACAGAGCCACACAGCAGAATCTGAGCAATCTTTGTTGAAAGGCATTTTGAACACTGGGGTAGCTTTTATGAGAAATATTATTCCTATGCTGCAACACCAGCTTGCTGACCATGAGCGAATTCAGGTGTATGCGTAGTGAGTATGCGCAAGCAATCTGCTGCTGCCGTCCAGAAAGTGCAGAACTTGCCCTGTTTTGGGACTGCACACCAGCACTTCATTCTCTTCCTTTCTTCTTGTACAGATTCAGTGGCTTAAGAAAGCAAGAGAAGAACTGTCCTGTAGATAGCTAAACTTTATTTTTCTTTTCGCAGTCTTTAAGTGTTACATGAAACTATTTTCAAAGTAATTATTTAATTCATTAATAGATGCATATGCACTTCTTTTATTTATCTTGACTGTGTCTACTATTCCTGGTTTCAGTTAGGAAAAGCATTTTAAAAAATTGTATTTAAAAAAATCTATATTCCTGAATTTGGTATTCCTTACTTGAAAAAAAAGTTTTTCTGCACTTTAATTTTATTAACTCACTGAACTTCTGCATGTAACATGCAAATAGGGCTTTTCCAGTATGACACAATGCTCAATGAGTCTTAACTTACAGCATCTCACTTAGACAGCCTGTATGGTTTCTAACCGATGAATACAACTGATTCACAAAGTCCGCAAATGACACAAACCAATAATAGCATAAATACTATTTACTGTATTTGTTAGAAATTTGCAGGGTCCTGTACAGTCAGTCCTGTAACAGGTAGTTAAAGAGGAAATACTTTTTTTTTCTTTTAAGGAGATGAAAAGTAGTTTACAACTTTTAAAACTGTGTTTCATTACAGTAGCTGTAGTATCTGTATTTTAGTTTTGTTTTCAGCTTTTTATTACGATAGGTATACAAAAAATGGAAAGGTTATTCATGAAAGCTCAGTTTAATTTTAAACAAAGAGGAAATTAACAAATTGCAAACAAATAAGTGCTGCACAGATAAATTAAGGACCAGTATTGGCAAAATGATAGTCTCACTTTTATGTAAGCAGTTTCCTCTGTCTTAAAACATTCTTAGCTATTGGATTCTGAATCACGAGAAGCAAAAAAATCATACACTTAGTAGAGTGAGCTTGGGTGTTTGTGCCAAAGCTTGCTTTAATTTAAATGTCTCAATTTATTTCCACATACATGGAGCAAGCTGGAGCATAAACAGTATGAATAAGGATGTGCATTTTGCCTTACTGCAGTTCTGTGACTGTATGCTAAGTTTATACAGAAAGAATCAAGACACTGTGCATGCTATGTTAACGTTACCTGCTCTGAGCTACATTTATGATGATGTAGAAAATGCATCTCCACTGCTACTGCAGTGTCCTAGAAACATTATCTTATTACTGGCACTCAGCGGCTTGATCTTCTATATTTACTTCCAAATAAATACAGTCAAATAAGAGTAAAAACATTACATATAAGAAGACTGGGATGTCAAAGTGGTTAGTGTTCTACCTTAGTCTCATTAAAACTACCAATTATAAACATCTCCATTCATAGGCTTGGAAAATTTCAATGACAGAAAAAAGAAATGACACATAAAATAGAAAGCTTAAACAAGGTGAACGAAAATGTAAACAGACGCTTTTTTCATGTGGGATCACGTTGGGCTCCAACAGAGAAGAAGCAGCAAGAACAAGCTGTGCTGCCAGGGTGGTGAGCCAGAGGTGAGGATGGCAGCAAGGCAGTGGGAGCAATGGCCTCACTGGCAAGTGGCACAGTTCCACAGTTCCTGAACAAGGAGAGCATGGCAGGTCTGGGGAGAGTTAGCCAACATGCTGGCAGCAGGCAAGTCCATAAGCAGTAAGGCAAGTCCAAGGTCAAGCCAGGAAGTGCTGGTCAGCGGGTCAGGTCTGGGTCAGCAAGGTACGTGGGCAGGCACCCACATGACTGCAGTGTAACCCAGGCAGGGACACCCAGGACAATTGCCCAGCTTTAATGCAGCTCCTGAGTGAAAGGGAACAGCCTCTGCTGAGACTTCTGCAGCTCTCCCTCAAACTGTTCTCTGATTGAAGGCCGCACAGCTGCACCGTCAGTGCTGGCCCTGAGTCCAGGCAGTCAAAACCCCAAGAGGGGGCTCTGATACCAACTTCCTCTAGTTTATCCTTTCTCATCTGCAGACTGCAGCTAGGAAGTGGGAAACTAAAGATCTCTTACAATTTGAGCACTACTAAGAGAGTGACTTGTCACCCCCACATGAGTGAGCATTCATGCTGTGTCAATATTTCCTTCAGTGATCTCACATATGTATCAAATAGGATGTGACACTTTATATGGACTGTACATGTGCATCATATAGTGACTCTAAATTCACCTTATTATCTCTCTGGAAACCTATGGCTATTGAACCGGTTACCTCTAGATCAGAGGTTCAACTTCATCCCGTGTTCAGAGATGGCATTAGTTGCATATGAAATCTATGTTCGGTTCTGTCAGTCCACTTCTTGCCTAATGATCATATAAATAAAAAATATATTTTTACAACTATAAATAAAACACAATGCCCACTTATTTCTTTCTGGTTGTTGCCTTCCAGTGCTCAGAATTTTTCAAGAACCAAGTAGAGGTGTGGTCTGTGCAGTATTGGTAACATGGTATGATGAATTTGAATATAATCTACTTTATAAAATCAACTCTGTCTCTATAATTTGAGAGGTCCTATCTGAATATTTTAACCATTACAGAGTTACTACAGCCTCTCTTTCCATTTCTGTATCAGATAGTGGAACTCTGGAGTAATGATTTTATTATACATGCTCTTATTTAAGTAATTCCATTCCTCTCTGCAGTCTATTAATCAGCTTCCAGATTCTAGAAATCAGTGTAACACTAAGTGCATTGCGGTCAAATTCACCTGAAAAAGGCAGATATAAGTATCACATAAATCCTTGCAATTTGAAGTGACACCCATAGCTCAGGGCATTAGCACTAGATTAGAGTTACTATACAATATAATTGTTTATGCTGTTTTGCAGTATAATACAGACAAGACTACACAATCAAAGCTTTCACAGACATAAACAGACATCACACACTGTAATTATATTTGTCTGCAAGATTATAATAATCATAGATGGCAGGTATTATAAGGCGGGTTTTTTTCTGGTTAACCCATTGAGTATACTAATCTTACTCCAAAAGCAACTTCCAGTAATGGGGTAAAAGCCTGTTTTTTGTTATATTCTTGTGATGGGAATTTTCTATAAAATAGATGCAAAAGCAATATATTAATTTAATTTACTTATTGCCTTTTCACTTAGTGTTATAACATGTAATATTCCCTTTTGACTAAAATCTTCTTCCACATTTTGTCTGAGCACTTTTCAGGAGCTTAAAGCAGAAGATCATAAAATGACTTCAGAAATTACCCTCAGAAGCAAAGGTTTATGTGTGACTTACAATTAGCACTTTGTCATACTGTATAGATCAACACATAAGGATTTTATCATCGAGCTACTTAATACACTTGGATTTTTAGAACACAGATAATGCTTTTTATGCCAAATATAATAAAACCTTTCCTGCACTGAGAGTTCAAAGGTACTGACATCAGGAAATGGATGAGACTGAGAGTCCTTACATAATAATATGAAATAAAAATATGAATTTCCTGTATTTTCCAGGGTTTTTGTGAAGAGAACCTTGACACCCTTTTGTTGTGCAGACTCAACCATGACAGTGATGACAAACTGCAAGGATGTGAGGAATTAAAGTATTGGAACATTATAGAACTTGGCCTACACCAGACGTTAAAAAGCTAAGAGATGATTAATAGAGGGAAGTCAGTTTTACAAAAAGCGGTTATAAAAATAGTCTGGGAAGTGTTTGGTGTCTTACAGAGAGGAGTAACAGGGTAGAATGGGATAAAACCAAGAAGGAAATTTTTACTGACTAAGCTATTGAAAGTGACGTGAGTTAGGGAAGAAATGGAAGCCCATTCTGGGGAATAATAGTTAAAATGAATTCTTAGAAAGATCTGAAAAGCATGCTTTTACAAATTAATCCATCTCAAACTTGCATTAGTTCATTGATTGAATTGGTCTTTATGTGAACAAAGATAGGACAGGGAACACATGATATGTTTCCCCAAAATCTATTTCAAAGATAAATATTTAATGGCTGTACCTCCGTTATAATTTTTTGGTACTATCTTCATTAAGTATTTATTTAACCAAAGCACCAGGTGTCCTACTGTCATGTTCTTTAAAGACAAATAAAATACAGTTCCTACCATAGAGAAATTACATGAAATGGTAAGTTCAGGTAAGTAAGAAGCAAACAACTGAATGGTATGTAAAAGTTCAATTACAAAGTTGTGGACACAGAATTCCTTTCTTTACCATTAAGATAAATTTCAATGGAGTTGATTCCTACATGTCTATGGTTCCTGTGTTCACGATTCATTAGCTATTATCTGATAGTCATCTTGCCAGAACAGGGTTTTGCAATTTGTCTACATATTTAAGAAAACAAGCTAGCACAAAGGTTCACTGGCTTCCCTCTTGAATGAATGAGCACAGAGTATGGGTAAGGTAATGCCATATTTCTGGCCCCTTTGACCACAGATGTTATCTAGGAGAGCTGGCAGAAAGCTCTGTATGGAGCCCTGTATGATCACAGCCACATCACATAGTACGTTTGATGGTTTAACATTTTTTCAGCACCAAACTATGCCATCTACCACTGCAGGAGGAATGTCTCCAGCAGAGAACGTGGCAGAGGGAAGAGCTTCAGTTTCCCCTTCCAGTCTTCCAGTTTTTATTGAAGATTAATCATCTTATCTCCCAACTTAATGTTAAATGTTTGCTATTTTGCCTGAAGAGCAAATTAATCTGGAGACTGATTAAAGACTCTGTAATGAGTGGATCGTTAAAATGCAAAATAGTCCCTTTTAAAGGCCATTTCCTGCCCTGAGTCATTCACATAGGATTCCTGTTGATTTCAGAAAACTGCACACACGCATCCAAGGGCAGAATTCAACCCCAAATTTAAAGACTGTGAACTTAGTAAATCCTTAAAAACAGCTAGCTTACATGCAGTAGAAACTGTACTCACCTCAATTTAATGCTCAAGGTCTTAAACTTTAGGGTCTATGAATACTACATGTTGAATTTTTGATGGAAATGAAAAAAAAAATAATTACACATTAAATATTCTTACTGATATATGAAAAAAGAGCATTAGAAGAACTTGATTTAAATAATGAATTTTTAATTTATTCTTAATCTTGTGCTAATACTAAAAATCTTTTGAAAACAGGCATTTGGATCTGTCACTGATAAGGTATTCAAAAAGTTTCAACAGGGAAATGTTTAATATAAAGTTTTGATCTTGAGCAACTGGTATATTTTAATTTGGTTATGCAATACTAGTTATGTGACTTCCTGAAAAATAAACTGAAACATATGCTATTCTTTAGGAACTTATATTTTATGTATTTTCCTATAAATGTATTAATTTTCAAGTTCTCAATTCCCACTCAGGTTGGAAAATTGATTTCCCTTCCTAAAGAGTGGGGCCTTTCTCCTCACATATGCACAATCTCCTTGTTATGGTAATTAAGGAGTGCAAAATAGAGTCTTCTAGAAATTCACTGTAGAGAACAGAAAGTGATGCTTGAAAAGAATGGCTTCAGAATACCATTTCCTGTACTTCCAAACAGCTCCGTGCCTTCACTGTCTAGGTTTAATACCATGCACATTGCCATTGTATAACTTTCCAAAAATACACTGAATGTGACTAAATTGTTTTTGTCTTCTTAAAATTTTTGCAACAATACACATAGTTTATTATTAGCGGAAGTAATAAAATGAGATATGCAATAATGTATGTGGTCAACGAAACTTAATCTGTCTTTGCTGTTTTAGATGCATTTGTTACTGATCCCTGGTCAAATACCAACACTGAAAAGAGTAGAATTTTGGCTACAATGAACTATACAGGTAGTTAGTATGTGAAGGGATTTAAGATGCCACAATTCTTCAGGAAAAATAACTCCCATCTGTAGCTGTGCTAAATTAACAGAAAAGTTTGCCTGTAGACATGCTGTTTTCAACAGACTTTTTTTAGGGGTTGCAGGTGCAAAGGGTTTCCATGTATCAAGAAACACATGGAAAATAGCAGAAGTGCCTCTTTGCAGTTAAGATTTCTCTTAGTCATAAATGAAGACTGATTTGATGCCAGTCTGAAAGGCTTCTTAGAGATTGCTCCTGTTATCATCCCTTTCAGTGCAAGTAACTTGCCAGCTGAGCCAAGCTGTGTTTCTCTCTTTTTCTTGCACGGCTGGCCTGCCTGGCAGTCCTTACATTGTGTAAGACGACTTAGCTTTCCTGAAACGGGGACACGGGAATGAGCCTCATGTCAGTTCCTTGCACTTCATCTGTAGGTCTTCTGCTTGTGTTTTTGGGAAAAAAACCTCATATTTACCACCTCTCTAAATTATCCTAATACATAAAAATATCTTGCCATTTGTGCATAAAGTGTTTGAAGGAGTGAATTAGCACAATACAGGATTTTTATTTGATCTGCTGAATATCAAAAGGGACTTGTGTCAGGAAGAAGAGGAATAATGAATTGATACTTTCACAAAGGCCTGCACAACTTTTGTCAGCCCAGCTACTTCTTGGTACATCAGTATTATTATCCTCCTTCTCATCATTAAACAAAACACTTCAGCACTCTGAGAACCACTATTATACGAAAACCTAAAACAATCCTCTTTCGTTTATTTCTAAACACTACCATGTATAGACAGTTTCCCTCTTTGCCAACAGCTGTGTTCTTCAGATAATGTCTTGTCTTTTTTTTTTCTTTTTCCTTTTTTTGTGTCCATTTCTAGAAATACTGATGCCAGATACTTTTGGCATATGGTGCATCTCTAAATGGGACTGTAACTTGGTATATTTACAATGCAGTGCTTGAAAGGGTATTTGTATATGATCTTATTAACATGAAGTATAATTAACAGCAGAGAATAGATAAGCCTATTATTATTCTAATAAAAAAAAGATTAAATTCTTTATTATGAATTGTTGTGTCTGTCCATACAAATATCACAGCTATGTTACTACAGCGGGGAGTGTGAATATTAATATTGAGTTGCTATGACCACCGAAGATCATAAGTTATTTCACTGTTATTTGCAACAATTACACTAATCAGATTTAAAGCTGACCAAACACTTTTAATACAGCCAGGCAGAGGCTTGCACTAAAATTTTATGCTGTTTTACCTCTAGAAAACACTTACAGTATTATAATATAGGATTATAATTTTTTCATTAAAATGGTTTTAAACACATTAGTGACTGAAATTGAGAATCCTTTTTAATGAGCATTAGAAGCAATAGCAGCCTAGGAAACAAAAGCAGATAGTTTGCAATGACAAAGCCCATCTTTCAGGAGCTATGTGTATTTTCTTTAGAGCGTGAACTCTTAGGTAAAACACTGTAAATATCATAGTCATCTGGTATTTAAAAAGTAGTGGAAACAGTTTCATATAAGCATGTTTAAACACTGAACTGTAAGTACCTGAATAAACTATGCCATACATTTATCTGTCAGCACTTTTTTGTTAGGCCTGGCTGCTAATGAAATCACTGAGAATTTTGGCACTGTCTTTAGGAGTGATCTTTTCCCCAAGTACAATTTCTCCAAACTAAGGAGCTTGCTTCTCCGTGAAAAAAGACTGAAATAAAACACAAGTCTTCTGAAGCTTCCAAGGGCTGACATATCTTGCCACACTGCTACGTGCAATAATAAATGGTAGAGAGCCATTGTAAAGGCTATTTTTATAGTATTCTTGCCAATCCTGTTTGCCTTAAAGACTTATTGGGCTCTCGCTGGTAACAATCCCAGTCACAATTGCCTAATGATTTGCTTCTATGATGTACAATAATTATAAAAGAGGAGTATAGTATATATAGCTCTTGGGAAACATACCTACTAAGAAGGAATACCTGTACTGTAGAAATAAGAATAAACAGTAGAAAAGTGCGGAGTGGTTCTCAAAAATCTTAAAAAAACTGCAGCTGTAACTAAAACGTGCCTCACATCTACCAAGTCAGTATATTCAAAATGAGCTTTTATAATTCAGCCTTATTTTACAGCAAAAGAGACTGATATAAATGGATGGACTTGGAGGCATTATGGGTGCATACAAAAAAGCTGAATAATATTTCTTTCTTGGTAATTCCAAGGGTTACTATTAAAATACTCTTTCAGCTGAAGCCTGGACAGATTGTGAAACAACCTTTTGGATTTCTGAACAGCAATTGATGATTTTTCTTGGAAAAAAGCAAAGGCCTCAACACTGAAAATTTTAGTTAGTATACAACACTTTGCCACTGATTTCTGAAAATGAAAGTAGCATATTGTATTTATTTTTCAAGGTATTAAAGAAGCCATTATCACAACACTCAGTAATACATTTTCTGGTTCAGAATATATTTTGGCTATAATCCTAATTTGCATCTGTTTAAGACAGATCATGGGGTTAGCCTTCCAAGACCTGAAAAATGTAACATGACAAATAGGAGAGACTCCAAACTGACTATATCAATGATCATCATCATCATGTGGGGTTTGATGAAAGCAGCTTGATATTATTATATACATTATTTCATTGCTAATGAAAAATATATTTCTGTGCTTGTTTATACAAAAAAAGAGAAATGAATACAAGTGCAATGGAAGGCAGTGCAAGCTCCATCTGAATTAATGAAAAATAGAACACAAGGCTATTATTGCACTTCTCTTGGATGTCGGTACATGACTGCTGATTAAGTTATACTGCTCAAAACAAGGCAAAACACCAAAACATGTAAATGCTTGAATATATCCAATGACATTTAATAAGGCTTTCAAGGATGTAGCTAATTTTAGCTCTGTATACAAAGCCAAGAAAGCTGGAGTAGCCAAACAAAACTTGGCTAGAAAACGCTTGAGGCAATCAATGGGATCTGAAAATAATGCCCTGTCTACATTTTCAGGGGTGTTGTGATATCTTTCGTATCTTACCTTTTATTTAGATTTTAGTCTGAATTTTAGTCTTCCATGAAAAAAATGTTTCTTTCCTGTCCTTGGGAAGGCAGGAAATCCTGAGAATCCTTCTGACGTGGACCCCAATGGGTACATACAAATTTAAAGCCTCTCACTGCTACTGCATTTAGGAAGAAGGAATGTCTATGGGGCAAAATAAGATGTGGTGGTAGCAATGGATGGAAGGATCAAGAAATGGAAGAATGAATGATCACTGAAAAGAAGAAAAAGCATCTTCTGTCTCCTGCTTTTATAAAAACAATATTAACAAATACCTGTTAATCAGGTAAACAAATCTCAGGCAGTAAGGGGGCCTACAGGAAAGCTGGGGAGGGACTTTTTAAAAGGGCAGGTAGCAATAGAACGAGGGGGAATGGTTTTAAACTGGAAGAGAGGGGATTTAGACTGGATATTAGGAAGAAATTCTTTACTGTGAGGGTGGTGAGACACTGGCACAGGTTGCCTAGGGAAGCTGTGGATGCCCCCTCCCTGGCAGTGTTCAAGGCCAGGCTGGACAGGGCTTTGGGCAACCTGGTCTGGTGGGAGGTGTCCCTGCCCATGGCAGGGGGGTTGGACTGGATGATCTTCAAGGTCCCTTCCAACCCAAGCCATTCTATGATCCTATGATTCTGTATAACCAATATTTTCATACCTGGATTTGTGCTGAAAGGAATTCCCTGAAACTGCTGGCCAGCCAAAATCTGTGGAATGTAACAAAACATTCCTCGCTATATTAGAAGAGGTGACCTCACTTTTGAGATATCTGTGTCAGATTCCCATCCACCAACCATCATTATGTGAAGAACATAGCTGTTCCACTCTGGCCTGAGATGAGTGCTTGTCCTGTGTGTTCTGTTCTGGCTAAAGCATCAATTCTACCAAGATGTTTTGTGCATAAACTCAAATACAGAAGCAGTTAAAATACTTTGAAATATTGTTGTATCATCTTTCTAGAAAGCAAGACAAATTCGCATTGAGAACATATGTAGGCATTAAATAGTGAAATTGAAGCATGGACTTACAAACAGAAAATAGATTAGAAAATAAACGAATAAATAAATAAATAAATGAAAACCCACAGAAACAGAAATACGGTGAAGAAAGAAAAATGGTAGTTTGCATGGGTGGCTCTGAGAAGCAGAAGGGAAAAGTTAAACCCATAGATGTTCTCAGTGCAGGAACAGCAACTACCAAAACACAAAGCAGATCCTCCATAAACTGACAACAATTTTGCAACAGACTTGGGATGAAGGTGGGATGTAACATTAGGAGTCATTCTTGAAACTGAGACAGCCAACATGTAAACACATAGCTGATACCTATAAGGTGTTGGATTTTTTCTAGCTTCTTGTTGGTACACTAGACTTAGAAAACATGACAATGCTTTTATGGCCACATTTCAAAACTTAATTCACTGAAGCATTAGGAAAAATGTTTGGTTTCCCTCTGTAAAGAACTGAAATGGTTTTTTTCCTGCCAGATCCTAGCCTGCCTTCTCATCCATCCACCAATGCCTGTGTAAGCAGTAAGAACGCTGAAGTAGGAGCCGGCACTCAAGATCTGTCCCCAGACAATGAAGATAGCATTGCAGCTGACCTGTACAGCTTCAGTACTTTTGAGGAAATAATGGTGTTTAAATTTATCTTTGCTAATTACTAAAGTCAATAGCCTGGCGGATGGGACAAATCCATTTCATGGTTTAATGAGAAAATGCATAAATATACAAAACCTGATGTTATAGATACTGAAACACATCCACGTGTGTATTATTGCAGTGCGCATAGGAGGAGCTGGTCAAATATTTCTGAAAACTACTCATAAGCATTTTTTTCAAATTTTGAACAGCTATTCTAATCAACAATCCTTATACACTTCACTACTTGCTGTTTACCAGCATTCACACTCCTACCAGCATTGTGGAAATACTATTCTTCAGAGAGAAAATCTAAGAAAAAATGACAAATAGCCAATAGTTTAGCTAACTTTATTTTTTTTCTTTTAAAATGTAGATATTCAATAATAAGGTAGAAATAAACTATTTTTACAGTATTTTTGCCACACACAACAAAATACAACCAGTTCATTAACAACCTTAGCCTGAACTTTGTTAACATGACCTGTTGTTCGAGACTTTCTAATGGCAAATAAATTTGAACACCTCAGTGTCCAGTGTTTAGGACTGCCTGGGCTGTGCTCAGTTGAGCAACAGAAAAAAAACCCAGCAAAAGTGACTACCAGACTACGCCACCATTGTAGAAACAAAACCCTTAGGTTAATGGAGACTGCTTTGACCTTATGGCACAAATTAACACTGCCTCAGGGTTCCTTTAATTTAGGCCACCCTGCAATAGCCTCTGGCAGTCAGGGATTATTGGATAAAAGCAAACCAGTTTGCTGTGAACAGGGATTCAGGAGACCTTCATTTAATTCTTGACTGCACCACGGACTCTTTGAGTGATATTAAGAAGTATTAAACTTTTTGTGCCTTCTGCTGCTGCATGAAGAAACAGCAGTAACACTGCCATACTGTATAAATGTGCTATGAAATGAATTTAACATTTTTTTGGAAACCTTGCACATAAAGCCTTAGAAGTCTGTTGACAGTTTTGTCAGTCTTTGGTTGGTCTGTGACAGAAGAATCCCTAACTCACAGTTTACAGCTTGAGGTGCAACGTACAGAGGATTTTTTGGTTTCCATGTGTCTTTTTAGCATGCAAAAGAAAAGAAGACATCCACAACCACCCATACAAATAGGTCTGTTAAAAATCTCTGCCGTATAAACTTCCATGAAATAATATCTATACCTGAACAGCAGTCATTAAAATAATCCTATGAACAGATATGCACATATGCAAGGATTATTTTTGTGGAATGAAGCATTCTCCGAAGTCCGGCTTTTCTTATGTGTTGCAGATAACACTCAGGGAAAACTTGGATGCCACAGAACTGTAATACGATGAGGTGTGTAAAGTCTGAAAAATATGTGTATATTTTGAACAATTTTATAATTTGGATGTTTACTCAGTTACAAAATTGTCAATTAAAGCATACTGAATTTGTATCACCATGTACTAAACATTTGTTCTACTTTTGATAAAACAAAAATTAATTACAAAGTTTGGAATGTCATTGCTTTATATTGAGCTTTAAAGCAAACTCTCTCTGATACTTCAACATAGCTTGTATGCATGGATTCTATAAAAACTGAATGAAAATTTAGCCAACTGAAATTTTTCCTACAGATTGACATGTTATCCTGGTTTATTCACCACAGACTCATAGTCAGAAACCTCTGCAGGTAATATCCTTACTAAATATATTTTCTGAAAAAATTAGCACATCATATTTTGTAGATAAACATAAAATAATGTTAGAGTTATAAAAAAAACAGAGATTTGCATCATGTACCTCATGCAAAGGAAACAGAAGAGGGGGTGTTCTCAGGTATATCAAATATTTATGGGCTTACTGTAACATTGGCAGTAGTGACAGGCTGCACTCAAAATGCTTTAGAGACTTCATTTGATTATTTAGTTAGCTAACGTATGTCCAAAATTCTATGCACTGATATCCAGAGTAGAAATGTTCACTTTAACAAAACATTGAGAATACTCTTATCATTTATCCTGGCAATATATGAAAGACTGTCTGGGGCTATTTCCACTCAGTGTCTCTCTCATAGGTAAGAACTGGGAGAGTGGACACTGAAGGAAAATCTTACTGAATTTAAGTTTTGAAATACTATTTTTGGAGTCTGACTTGCAGATTTTGAGTCTATTGTCAGTTTATGCAGATCTCTCTGAAAATTTTTGTGACCTCGTGTTTGTCACCTAAAGTCATGCTCGCCAGATTTCACAAAAATTGCTGTCTCATTTCTGGTATAAACAGGAGCGGAGCACCTATCTACACACATAAAAGTAACTTTCAGTTTTACTTTTGCAATTTGTTCCGTGCAACAACTGAAATCACAAATGTTGCTCTGTAGTTTCTTTATTTGTCACATTATATGAAACGGGAAAATAAGATAAATTTTACCATTATTTCTTCTTCAATTACTAAAGCTTAGCAAAGTTCTTTGTGAACTTCATGAAGGTTTAACACTGGAATGACTTATATTTTATGAAAATGGCTTAAAACGAAACTCTGTCATATATACCTAGGCAGAGCAACATAATGCATTAAAAAGAATGATAACACAGCTACATGAATGATGCCTTATAATGGACAATATAGGCTGTATATAAAGAATAATAACTTCTTTATTATTTATGCATTACCATAAATGTACATAGACTTCAAAGTCAAGGCTTATGGAATAATTAATGAACCAAACAAGAAATATTTTCAACATGCTCAGAAGGCTCAAGTCCCAGCTGAGGGGGAAGGCAAGCCCAGAGCAACTGGGGAGCTATAAGAAATCAAACATGCTATGAATGGGGCAGACATAGCCCAAGTGCACAGCTGTTCTATGTGCTCACAAAAAGCTAATGCATTAAATAGTTAATCTTTCATTAACAGTGTGTAATCAGTTGGCATGATTTGCTCCACACACAAGACTGCCCCCCTGAGAAGGTAATTCCAAGCTTCACCATTATCAGCTTTTGGAGTAACTTTTCCATTTTAGACACAAAATATGGCAACTGCCTATTTTAGTTTCTAAAAAAGAGAAAAAAAGAGAGAGAAAAGGGAAAGATCAAGACAAACTTTTCATCTTTGTTGGGATTGAGTGAAGAATCAATACTGAGTTATGAAAAGACTTCGCAGATTAATCTGTGGATTAATACATTCCATCAGTGGCACCTGCCATTTCAAAAGAGCAATAAAAGGTTAAGGGAACAAGATCAAGGCAAGAATATTCTTCAGTTAAGATTCCTCCTTTGCAAAGATGCCTTTATTTGCTCCCTAAAGGAGGCGAGTCCAGCTCGTGGTGTTGGTGTTGATGGTACGAGGAGGAACAAGGAGGAGTGAGATGGGGGATGGGACTCCAGGAAGACTCTTCCACTAGTTACAGCCACTGGGGTTTAATGCGATCTATAAACTCATCTGTCTGTTTACATACCAGCAAATGATACGTCTCTCTGATCCACTTACATTTTCAAGCCTAATGTATACACAGGGCACTGACGTTGTGTGTACAAGACACAGAGATGGCTGGGGGCTGTGTGCTGTCCCTGCTTTCACAGCACACTGTCACTCTTATAAATAAAGCATTCGCTCAGGAAAAGAGTCTGAGAGCCGGAGAGCCACATTGCGTGCAAATCCAGCTCAGTGCCTGAGCTTCCTCGAGGTTGAGGCTAATCCTAACTGACATGTTACAGTAAAAGTACTTTATAAAATCAATATTAAATTCACAGCCTTTGACATCCTGGGACATCAAAGATAAAGGGGAAATAAGCCGTGGAGTAAACAGTCCTGCAGCTATGCCAGTTGCTCAAGGAGAGAGGCAAAGGAAGACACAGGAGATCATGGGGTAAATTAGTACTGTGCTAGTCTTGTTTTTATACCAAGGTCTTGACATCAATGAAAACATTATAAAAACAGCACGCAAACTCTTACAAACAAGAAAAAAAATATTAGGAAAGACCCACTCAGTTACAAATTCATATAACCATCTAAGCTTAAAGGGATGCTACCTATGCAAGCCACAGTATTAGCTTCCTCTTTCAGCAAATTATACCTGAGAGTGATAAGATAATAAAAAAACCCCAACAATATATCACTGAACTAAAGAACCACTTGGCTAGAATGTGACTGCACAATTCTAACCTGATAGTATCATTCCTGCTTTCTGTGATGTACACCCGTGTGTATTCTACAGTCATCCAGACTGACATGAAGTCAGCCATCACAGTGTTTGTACTATGAGTGTGAAATACAAATTGCATGGGTTACTGAGTCAAGAGGAGAAGGGCTTGAGCAATGGTGGAGCTACTTGCCTGCTGAATCCCAGATTCCGTCCTCCATTTGTAAAATGATAGTCAAGTTTGGTGCTTTGAAAGGTAACACTGGCTTTTAGCAATGGTACAAGGAAGACCAGGATGAGGTCAAAACTGGAGAACATCCTTTCTTCTCCTCTCCTTACTCTCCCAAAGCCATTTCCTATTGACGAATAAACATAGCACATACTCTTGGTGCAAGGCTGTGTAAGTCAAGATGGTGAGTAGACAACGCCTTACTGGAGAATTGCATTCTGTGAGTTGAAATAGTTCCTTGACATTTTGTGGCTTCTGTGTAGTCAAGTTTGTAGCTCTAATGACTCTTGGTGGCCCTTGCACCAACCTTAAGAACAGACTTTTTTCACTTAAAACATCAGATATACAAACACTTCTACTCAGAATAGGCATTAAAAGTGTAGAAAAATTAACTATTTTACACCATGAAATTTGCTAAAATGATAATTTGAAAGCTACAATCTTTGACTTTTCAGATGAAACCTCTAATGTATTTGTACTCATAGGAAAATGACAGACAATGTTTCTCTGCTGTACTACATGTCATTGTTATCATCCATTCCCCTCTGGATAGTACTTCTGACAACTGATATGGTTTAGGAAAGAAAGAGAAAAGTAGTATGTTTATTAGAATAAAATATGAAGAAGAAGACACAAAAGCAGCTGTTTTTATTTAACTAATGTGTCTTCAAGTTTCTCCCCCAATGCTTAGGAAGACTTGTAATTTCAACAGTATTCAACCCTGAAGTTAGCAAAAGCTAGGCACCTAAAAAGGCCTCCAAATAGCTTTGCTGCAAATACCTGAGGATAGCAGAGTAAACTTAAGGAGAAAGGGCTGAAGGAGTGATGCCGTGAAAGTGATAGATCAAAATATTGATAATTAAAGGAAGAAGCCACCTCAACACTCCTTATGGAAGGGCATACACTTTTTCAGTCATGCAAAAGAACATAAGTTTCTCTAGTTCTTACAGTTGATGTCAACATTGAGGAGATAGTAATTTAGGGGATGTGGTATGGAAATGATATTAGTAGGAAAAGAAAACAAATCATAGCAAACAAAATGCCAGAAAGGTCAATTCTACCATCCTCCTCCAACACATGTCTGTGAAGAAGAACTGATTTTAGTAGGATAAATAAGATCTTTGTCAGCAAACAGGATGAAACCTTTTTAATAGCCATTACAAAGACCAAACCAATCTTTAGCCTAAGGCTAGTGTCTTCATCTGGGAAATAAAAAAACCCCTCACTGCCTCCTCTAAATACACCGCTGAGCCTCAGTGACCAGCAGCCATGGCATCTGTGGCTGCCTTTTTGGCTCTTTCATGTGCTCGGCAGCATGCCAGCTATGGAGTCAGGAGAGTGCCAAAAGCTGGGTTAAACAGTTACTTCATCCATTATTTTACCCTCGTAGACTAAAAAAGCAAAATAGCTGATAGTAACTGCCGGAAGTCAATGCTTTTCAGCTTGCTTTCCTCAGAGGCATACCAGATTCAGTCCAAGGCAATCTGATACCTCAGAAGGCACTCAGCATGTCTGGCCCTGTGGAAGACCCGTGATGAGAGATTTGAGGATGACAGATAGCTGTAAGGTACTTCTCACAGCAAAGGGAAACTCAAGAAAATGAAGGAATTTTTTGAGAACAGAAGGGAAGGCAGATATTTATTCAAACCAATTCAAGACTGAAACAAGTTAGATACTTTCAGTTTCTGAGAAAGATTTCCTTCATGGTGCTTACTGTAACTAATCCTACAACTCTCCAAAGGAAAAAGCATTCATACTGTGGTATTAGGGACTTACTTTTGTGTATTCTATGTGATGTTTTGTGAGATATTATAGAAATGACAAAAATAAATATTTTCATATACAAAAATAATATAAAATATTGTAACAGACATTTCATTTTCTTGAGGTGTTAGTACTGTTCACCTTACTGGAAGCTATAACTTATTTAATAAATATTTTTATTCTGTTCTGTATATATTTGCACATTGTACTCAACATAATCACATCTGAGCAGCTCACAGCAGTGTACTAAGCAACATGAATAACATCCGTTGCAGAATATTTGTGTTTTCATTCCTCTGAAAGAGGAGGCATATACAGCTGGTGCCTCATTTTTATATGGCTAATCGGATATTTTTAGGTAGTGTTTGCTTTCTTTTACAAATTTCCATGCTCTTGTGCACTTAGGTTAGAGAAAGTAGTGTAAAAGAAATATATCTTCTATTTGGATGGAAGATTTCTACAGCTTGTATTTATTTTCTGTGCAGTCATTCCATGACAGATCAGTCCTTTAGGATACTTTGCTAGATTTGATGGATTTGGTAGATTCATTGATGAACAGTTAATAGACTCCAGTTTGACCAAGAGGATGAAGGTTAAATATTTCCTCATAGTGAAGAATGACTTGTATATTGTAAGCTAAATTAATATAAAAAGCACTGGTTTACAATGTTTCTGAGGCAACGGTGACCTAGATGTCTATTCTTTTGGGTCCAGATTTAGATTTGATCAATATACAATCATATTCCCTACTTGCAATTTTAAAGCTGTACAATAGTAATTGTGAGTCAAAGAGAACATGTTAAGTATGAAGCAAGTAAGTAGTTAGACCATCACTAGCTTGAGTTATTACATTCATGCTGATACCAGTCTGATTTTAATTGGAGAAAAGGTTAGCTAGGTAACATCTTTGACTATGTAGCAGAGAGGGGTGCTATTACATGTTGAAGTAATAGAGAAGAACTACTGCTTGTTCCTTCAGGAAATAACACTTCAAATGAAATGTCTTCTGCAAAATGTCCTAGAGGGTATAACAATATGCTCAACATGAAAAAGATATGCAATAAATATTCAAAACATTACACAGCATTACAAATTAATATAATCACAAATGCTTAATTCAATTGTACACAAATAATTTATTACAGCCTCACAAACTATTTTTGTTAGGATTAGCCGCAACCCTAGTATAGTAAATTCATAAAATAAAGACTTCAGCACAAAATCTAAAGGTACTTAATGTTATATTTCATTATTCCTCCTGTAGTATTCAAGTCTGCTGGGGTCCTTTATTTTCCAAACAAGTTTTGAGTCAATATCTCAAAATCCTCTCTTGACCGGCAATAAATTACTTAATATAAAATTACTTTAGCATGCAGAAAAATTAATATCTCCCTTTCCTTTTCATGTCCAGTTCTTTGTCCATACTAGTAATGAGAGTTGAGACAAGGGATTCAGATACAGGATTTTGCTTCATATTGCATAGTGCTGTTTTTAGCTCACTGAGCCATGGTTATTTATGGTTCATTTCCAGGCAGTCATGCGTAAGAATCTCAGCTATAAGGCCTATGAACTGCAGTGGACTATTGTACTACTAGCCTTTTACTTTATATTCTGGTAAGACCACAGATGGAACCAAAGTGCAATTTTTCGTAACTAGAAACTGGTACACAGAAGTGGTCCAAATTAGGTGTCATATTATCATAGCAGTTACTAAAAAGTCAAAATTTGCATATCATCATTATACATTCATTATTCAAAAATATGTAAGATAGCAAGGCTATAGATAGGGCATCACAACTGTACCCCACTATCACTGAGTGTTAATTAAATAATCTGAATCTGAACTGAAATTCTTTGGCTGAGCTGTGTGTAGGAAGCCTATATTAATAATTATACTCTTGAATAACAATTATCCACTTCTACTGATACAAAAGCTTTCTTCTTCCTGCAAAGGATGAAGAAAATACAAACAAGAGAACACTTTTCTTTTTGACTGAAATAGTCTCTAACATTCAATGTTATCTTTTAAATAGAAGTTTTTGATATTATGAGGAAAATACTATCGCTGCATCACTGATGACCAGTTAAGTCATGATTCTCTACTCTGCAGACTGTTCATTGATGAAATATTAATGTGACCTCAAATATGCTGGAAAATTAAAACTATTTGTGAATCTCTCACAGTGAATCTCATTCTAAATAACATCTCTATGGTAACTGTATTTCTATAAACCAAAAATTAGATTAACAGTCAACTGTATCTGTATAATCATAGTCAAATATGTTAAATTAGGCTATGCCATAAAGTGTTGCCTATTTCAGCCTGACATTCAGTTAAGAAAATAAATAAACCAAATGTACATGTAGATGACTCATTCAGTGTTTAAAATGTATTCACAGCTTCAGATCTCAAAATCATTGTTTAATCCAAATTTCTCTCTGTGTTTCTTCTTTCATACCTTCTGTTTCCTTCTGCATAACCAAAAAGTATGAAGTGAAGAAGTGTAAAATGGTCCTTTTGCAATGCATATCATTGTGTGCACGCTGGTCACCCACATGGGTAGCGCCTCCAAGAGCACTTGCTGAAGCAAGTTCTGTTGAAATTTGCATGAAGGCTGTAGACATTATCCCAAAATATTAATGCTTTAGCAAGACTAAAAAGTGAAAAGACAAAGTTTTTTAAAGTATAAAACTTGAAGCATTATGGAAATGCTAAATCTAAATTATAAAGGTCAAAACTTCCTCCATGTATAGCAAGTAATCCAGCTTTTTTCTTTCATTTGCTTTCAGAAAAAAAAACCACCAAGAAGCAGAACAGCCTGCCCTCCCATAAGTAAAAGATAGCTAACCACTTTTACAGCAGCAAACCTAGGCATGGATTTCTTCTCCTGGGTTTAGCAACTGCCAGTCTCAAGTTGAAATCCAGCCCATGTCAGCAGACAACAGACTGCTTCATGTCTGTCTAATGCTGGAAACGATTGTTTCCATGCAGTTTGATAGAAAATGATGGTCACACAGAATACTGTTTAGACCTCATGTTTTCTTAAAAAAACCCTGTTTTTTCTCAAATGTTTCATTAAGTGCCATAAAGTAAAATGGTATGGAGAAAGATGCAATCCCCTCAGATTCCCTAAATTTGAGTCACCCAGGGGCATGCTGAGGCCTATACTGATATTTCTTCTGCTTTTGTTGTTCCAGCCAAAGCTCTCCATTCAGCCTCACCAGTCTTCTGCCTCACTGCTCTGTCTTTCTGGATGTGGGGATGGCCTGTTCCTGTGCCTTTCAGACTTCCTTCTTGAAGAGCCTTCCTGGACTCCTTTGCCCTCCAGAACAGCCTTGCAAGGGACTCTGCCAATCAGTCTCCTGAGCAGCAAAAGTCTGTCCTATGGAAGACCAAGGCGGCAGTTCTGCTAATCCCTCTCCTTACTTCTCCAAAAATCAAAAATTCTATTTTTGTGATGTCTGCCTTGTTGGCCTTCCCCTTGATTCATACCCATAGATACTCAACCTTATCATCACCATCATTAAGTATTAGACATTCATATCTCTCCTTGACATAGAGGGTCACTTCACTGACTCTCCTTCCTCACCTGTCCCTTCTGAGAAGCTGGTAGCTGTCAGTTGTAGCACTCCAGTTATGTGAGTTGTCCCACCACATTTCTGTGATTGCAACTATACTATAGTTTTCTCGCTGTGCATATATTTCTACTATTGCACATATATTTCTACTATTGCACATATATTTCTAATAGTCTATATATTTCTAATAGTCTCATCTGCAGTTTCTGGAATAATATTTGGTAAACCGGTCACCCCTCAACATTAAAAATGTAGTAAATACAGACAATAATTAGAAATAGTAAATATTAAGGATTACTGCCATTTCAGATAGTGATAGCTGTTACATTGGATTTGAAACCAGATTAATAAAGCATTAAGTTAGAATATGGGCATTAAGAAACACAGTTCTACATCTAAAAAGGACAGACTTACTGCTATTAGCAATATGTGATAAGATCTCCACATATGCGGGTCCTGATCATTTATACACATGTACAGATAATTATTAACACATGTTATGTGTGATATATGTTATGTGTTATACATGTTATGTTATATATGAATGGAATGCAAGAAAGAAATTTGAATAATAATACAAACACATGATGTGTAACTGACATACCAGAGTTAAAAAGTTACAGAAGAGACCATGTTTAATGATATGCTTTTCTTTAAATGAAAGATTCTGAGATACTATAAAACCAAGGTAACATCTCATGTTTCTCTCACATTCCTTGATGTAAGAATGTATTTGGTACTATGAAGGATGATAGAAATGCTTTATGTGAAGTGGCAAATTCTGTCCTACTTTGCAACTATTACAAACCTTAGGGTTACAAAGTCTCTTTGAAAAATTAAAAATATTTGTTTATTATGGAAATGTGAAAAAAACCCCTAGAGAATCAGCTTTTCGAAACTGTCCTGGAGAGCTTCATTTCAAGTTAATTCAGTGTAACTGTACAAAAATTTATAGATGTTACAGGTCTGAGGAAATGTCTCATGACACACACAAGGTGATGTTACTGCTAGGATTCATCAGACTAATTAGCTTGGTGGGAAGCTAGATGGAACTTCAGAATACTTTGCTCTCTGTGAAGTGCGTCAGCAAGAAAGAAGTGGGGTGGTGAACTACAGATCCCAGGTGACGTGATGGCTGTAGCAGAAACAGTTTGATAATTTGCTGAAAGTAAACCAAATGAAATTGTGTATTTTAAGTGTCCGATATACGTAATTTGGATTTTCCTAGTAGTATTTTCCCACAGGAAGTTTGCATGGTACGCATATTCTTAAAAACCAAACAGAATTATTGCATTTGCAGAGCATAATTCATACTTTTATATAAACCTTTTACAATTTCTTTTCTATTTTTAAAGGTTTTCTATTGGAAAAATGTTTCTTAACCAATGAGCATGTATTTCTTATCCTGTTTGTTTAGGTTTTTTTTTAACTTTGTTGACAGAAGATATTTTCACAAGATATTTTCTCTATATTGAGATATATGACTGACCCTTATTCGGTCATCCCAATGTGATCTTTGTGCTGCTTTTCTTGTCTTTGTCTTTTGACAACAATAAATCTGGTTTAGGTATGCCAAATGTTTCAGTCTCCTCTCTCTTTTCTGCCTGAGTAAATTTGGACATTTTATGTTCAATATACGTAAATTTTTTTACAGTAAGGAAATAGTTGATGTTACATTTTCTGAGATTGTTCCATACTAACATGGAAATATTGCTGTGCCTAGATAGCTATTTCAGAGTTTAATATTTGTCCATCTTATAGATGAGTATTCCCTTTGTTGATCATAATTTCTGGCTTTAGTATAAATACTTCTGTTGCTGTTTTATTTATTATATTCATTGATTCTCCACAAATTTATTACCTTTTCAGCTCCTCCTTAAAATGTATTTGTACTGGGTAGAACTTTCATGCGCAACCTAACATGACCAAAGGATTGTTTTTTCTTCTTGAGTAGCAATGTAGGTGAACAACAGGGTATCTTAATATGCTAGTCAGTCATCATAAAGAAGAATCTAATGCAGAAATAAAGCCAGAAATTCTCAACTCAACAGCATAAAAAAGCTTGCCATCCATATAAAGAGAGATTGAGAAACTTTAAATATCCTGAAATATCTTCAAACTCTCTTCTTTGGAACTACAGACTAGTGAGCAGCAATGGCAGCATAGTTTGACAATGGAGTTAAATAAAACTTGGAGTAATTAAGTAATAATTTTCAGAACTGTGTAAATGGAATAAATCTATTTGAACACTGAGCTTAGAAGCAGCCTCCAAATGTTTTTCTGGTAGATAAACTGTTAAAAAAGTTCTATTCCAACTAAGTTAATGATGGAAAATAAAATGACACTCAGTGCTGTCACACTGACTGCATGCCACCCACCTGTTAGGTTGTAGATGTTAGCAGTCAGGAAAAATGGCTTTCTTGGAACTATTGCTCAGAATGACTAGTGCCATGACCTCAGTGTCTGTCCACCAAACTTTTCTGTAGTTGGGTCAGCAGGTGACAGACTATAATTACTTTTCAAATGATGAATTTCAGTTCCACACTGTAAAATTAGTACCAAATCTAAAAGCAGAATCAAACCACAGTATCAGAAGAACATCTTTAATTTTTTAGATTGCAAGAGGGAGTTAGAAATAAAATTTACTTTGCTTGTATAATCTCTTGTTAAAATCCATGTTTTAAAAAGAGGTTGTAGGTAGTAAGACAAAACACACTTACCAAATTCGACAAATATGAAGACTGCAGTATTTTATCATGCATAATGATTTTATTGTGCAATGATTATTTAATGTTTTAAAATCCTTCACAAATATAATGAATAAGTGCATACAAATGCACGTAAATATAGTACACAGAGAAGAAATTACTGTTTATTTTTATTCATTTATGCTGTAGCAGCAGATAAAAAAGAACCAACAGCCTACCTGCTGATTTACAGCACATAAACAGAAAATTGTGGGTGATTTTTCTATTCAGTGTAATGTGATTTCACCACAGAATAATTCTAATTCAATCTTAAAAATGTGTTTCTCCAAACAGAAATCGTAAGAGATTATTAAAGTAGAATTTTCTGGTTTATTTTTGAAGTCTGCACTCACCCCTCACAGGTCACTAAACCTACTGGCAGAGTCTGCAGGAGCAAAGCATTGTCACCAGCAGAGAAGGAAGTGGTTAGGAACATTTAAACAAATCAGACAAGTTCACAGTACCAGAAGGAAGCCATTCAAGGATCTGAGGGAACTGGTGCTGTTAGGCCTTTCTACTGTCTACCATACAATTCTTGTACTAAACCCTATCTTCGCTTTGACTAGTTACTACCCTAGAGGCACAATACCAAAGACTTTACTGAAGTCCTACAGAAAAGTCAAACTACATTTCCCTTATACAAAATTTCAATTATCTGTCAAAGAAAGTTTTCAGATTACTCTGGTGGAATCTCCCAGTGGGAAAATACAATTACAAGCTTTCATTTGTTATTTACTTTCATGACTTCAATTACTATTTTCTTCAAAATTTATTACTGCTGTCATTGTTATTCATTAATACCCAGTGTGCAAGAGTAGCAAGGTGTGCTGAGTTGGACTGACTGATAAAAGAGGTTCTACCGCATTATAAAATTCTAGCTTCACTTTAGAAGAAGTTTACTCATCTTCAAAAAAACCCCTGTCTCTCCAAGATGCCAGAATGAATCCATACTGGAACAAGGATATTGGCTCAGAGTTTTGGGATTCTAGGTTAACTCTGTGATCCTATAATCACATCTTTTCTGGAAGTGTTCTGATGATCTAGCCTGCATTTGCTGACATAGAAATACATGGCCTTTCCATAAGTCTGCAAAGATTACATCAACACATAGATTAAAAAATGGTTGAGAAAACTTTCCCAGAGATAAGTGTAATATTTTCCACAATTTAAAGTGAATTAATGATAGTTTTTGTTCAGGATCTGATTTTAATGACATTTCTGTTAAGACTAATTAATCTAATTAATATTATGTTAATTAATAGATTTAGGCAAAGTAAGAGAGGAAAGCAAGAAGTGAGTCCTACCCAACATAGCCAGTAATCTAGTTTATCAACTGGTAGAATGTTTCTTATCACCATAATTTCTTACATACACAGCACCTACAGGCACATTAATTCACCTAGACACCAAACTACAAGGAAGAACTGGGTTGAAAGTGGTCAGTCCCTGCTCTGATGGTAGGTGGAGACTTCTGTATGATAGCAATTGCATCACCTGCTGGGTGCAAGAATAGTAGTATGAGCTAGTTTTAACCAGAGTTACGGCATCACGTATATGACAAGTATCATGTGGGCTATCCATATGTTAGAATGTCCAGGGCTCCCACTGACTTATCCAGCATGAACCAGCAGGAAGTGCAATTGAGGGCTGAGATACTTTGTTCTGCTTTGGATCAATGAAGTGCTCTCTATTACCAAAGCTGTGAACTGTCTAGCAAATTTGTTCACAAACTGTTCAATAACGAATCCCAGTATTATGTTGTGCAAGGATGTCCAATGGTCATGAGATACAACTACGTCACAAGAGATTAAGAAACTGAAGGTTCCTCAGCTGTGTGGTTCTTCAAAAATAAGTGAAGATGTCTGTCAAAAGCCAAATCCAAGGGAAACACTGATGTTAATTCAGAATTAATGAATCTACTACTCCTTGAGGAGTGCTGGTGAATGATACAAATACAACTGCAAAGGTCAATCTGAAAGCTAATGAACACAGTGAAGTACTGAATTTCTTTTAAATTCTCCATTAAACTAACATTTATTATTCATTAGGGTCCTTGGCTGTAAAAGATTGGCTTATTAGCTAATCTCAGCCCAGGTTTTAACTTCTATTTCATATTTCTGCTTCTTTTCTTCATTACCTCATATGTCAGTGAAAGATACAAGTGGGATATCTCAGACTCTGGAAAACTGGTTGGACCTTCAGGATTAAAGGGCTGTGATTGTCAGGAAGAAGCCCAATTGGTGGTTGGTTAACAGTGGTAATCCTCGAGGATCAATGTCATGAAAAATACTGTTTAATGCCTTTAGTAACATCCTGGGTAAGAAGACAGAACACAGTCTTAGCAAGTTGGGAAGGAGCAATAGGTACGCTAGAGAGATGGCAGCTATTCAGAGAGCCCTTGACAGGCTAGAGAAATGGTCTGACAGGAAACTCTTGGAGCTTAACACAGGCAAATGCTGAGTCTGGTGGCTGAGATGAAATAGCCTCATGCAGCTGTACAAGCTGGGGCTGAATGGATAAAAGGCAGCTTTACAGAAAAAGATCCAGGAGTCACAGTAGACAACAAATTTAATGCAATTCACCAGTGTGCCTTATAACAAAGAAGGTCAACCATGGACTGGGCTGTATCAGCAGGAGTGTACCAAACAGGTAGAGGGAAATATTCCTCCCTATTCAGCACTTATGAAACTGAATCTGGAATATTGTGTCCAGTTTTGGCTTCTCCAGTACAAGAAATACAGTGTCATACTGAAATGAGTCCAATGGATGATCAAGAGGATGACAAGGAACATGCAGGACTTTATTGATGAATAAAGGTTGAGAGAAATGTGTTGTTCAGCTTGAAAAGATGGTCAAACATTAGAACAAGTTTTCCGAAGTAGACCATGCCTGGAACATGGGGCTGACTTAGATGACCTCCAGATGTCCCTTCCAAGCAAAATTACTTAATTATTTAATAATGTAATTATTTAATAATACTGTTTTTCTTTTCAGAGAACAATAGCTTTTCTGGATCTCTACATACTACTGCATGTGACTAGAATTTTGTGTTCATGGTCCTGGTATATTTTACCTTCAAAACACAAAACAATAATTTATTTTGTTATTTCTTCTATACTTTGTCTTTATTTATGATCATATCAGTTACCTTTTTATTTAGTTTCTGTGTTTTTCACTTATTATAATTTTCTATGAATTCTTGTAACATTGAATTCTAAGTGTCAGGCTTGCCTACTGATTAAATTTCCTGAAACTTCACATATTACCATTCCTCCATGTCTAATCAATCTGAAACTGTTTATGTATTTGAGCTAAAATTTTACACGACTGTTGTTTGTCTTGGGATATTTTGTTTCGTTTTATTTTCAAGTTTCAGCCAGAGCTTCTTGTAAGAAAAAGGTTAAAGAAAAAATCCACATTTATTATATGTAGCTGATGTATTTTAGAGCTCCTCATTTAGGCGATGGCATTTGTTGAGTAATGCTCCTTCTGCTGCCCCTACAAAAATCTGCCCAAATGTGGCACGCTTATATAAGACCTAAATAAACTTGCATGTTGATGAGAATGTTATTAGAACTAAATCTCTGCTATTTTACAACTGATGTTCACTGAACATGCATCACATTGTGAACATGCTGTAGAACTTTTGCTGCGGCTGCTATTACTAATTGCTTAATGGAGGAATGGGGTTAAGCTCTGGTACAATATAGACATTATTTTATTTGTGCTTCAGTGAATTACCTAAACTACACAGATGAGAAAGACGTAGAGATAAAGGTCAGATAAAGTGCTTGATAAGAAACCTGGGGAGCTAGTGCTAAAGAGGCTTAAAGCAGCTAAGGGAAGTGAAAGTGCCTGAATAAGGAAGCTGAGATTAGAAACTATAAAGATGGTTAGGAATTATACTATTCAGCCAGTGAAGAAAAACTGAGAAGAAAGAATAATATAATAAAGTATAGCATATAATATCATTATGATAGCATAATATAATGGCCTAGGAACTGGAGAGCAGGGAAGGAGTAAGGTCTGAAGGATACAGGCAGAAACAGAAATCAAATAACATTTTCAGAGTGTGCAATGAAAACCAATATTACTCTGCTGTGAGATACTGATGAAACTCACAGGTTAAGTATGTCTTGTGTGCCATCAGTCCTTACAGAGTATGACAGTACTTCAGTTACTTCAGTGGCTTAAGTAGCCAAGAACTTTGCAGGGGATCTCAAATTAGAGAGTAATCTTGATTCCTGGGAGTCCGATTTGCTTGAATGGTAAGCACTCACATTTGCAATAGAAGTAGTTGTGCTATAAAATTATACATTATTCTATATATATGAGAATTGAAGATGAGTTTCTAAACTTTGGGACTCTTAGCTTAAAAGATACATTTCCCTCTACTGTCTGCCTGTCTCAGTTTCCCACCTGCAAAATGAGGCGTTCATCTTCATTGTCATAAGGACCAAATGAATATAAATTGACTATTGCATGAAATAGACAAACAGTACAATAATGAATGCTACAGAAAAGATGCTAAAGAATTCTGTCTTCTAAGTAAAGTTTGAATAACGCACAGGAAAAAGGCACAGGACCACACATTGAACAATGATCAGAAAACAAAACTCCTAATAAATGTTCATTAAGAAAGTATTGTCCATCCTCTGCGGGGAATGTGACAAGGGTCCTGTGAAAACCAGTGTCTGTGATGCTTTAATTAAGCAAAGTATTACAATGGCATGTAAGGGGAAAGGTGATGAAGAATTAAGTTACTGCAGGCATCTTTCAGTCAGATACATTGAAAGTTTTGACTGATTTTGAATCTTCATGTATTTTGAAGTATTTTTTATAGGTTAACATAAAAGACTATCAATTTACAAGACAAAATATGATGGAAAGTTGCCTCAAATAGCAGGGTTATGTTTGAACTTAAAATACATGTTTTTGTGTAATTGTAAACAGATTCTGTTGTTTCTGTGCTGTTAGATTAAGTAAGACTGGCAAGCATCAGGACTATAAGGTCTTTTTTCTAAAGTCTCTGTGTTTTAGAGAGTTTTAGAGTGCCAAGAAAACCACACACTCTGTGGCTGCTTCCAGCTTAATTTCCTGAACATCTATTGCAGCTCATCTTTGTGCCCTCTTTTAAGCTGTCAACACATGTGATACCTGACCTACTTTTGGGAACTTTCCATGACATGGAGCCCTGCAAGTCCCAGAAAATAATTAAAAGCTCTAACTCTAATATAATCACAAAAACAAAAGAAATGCCAATAAAAGAGATTAGTCTCAGCTCTTTGCTTTGAAACAGAGCTGCAGACAGGGGCGAGAAATAGCAATAGTCTGTACAAAACCATCTGTTCAGCATTCACATTACTTGGCATTTCCAATGTGTACACTACTGCAGATGCACTGACCTGGAGGTTCGTACATAGCACAGGAATGTGAAAAGAAAGAAAAATCTTTACATAGAAGCAGTTATAGGGCAGCAGAAATATTATATGCAATGCTAGCTGCTTACTTGTATTGTTAACACAATGACTAGAATGTCAAAATTATAATGGAGAAAATTACTCATCTACATATTTCAGTGATATTAGTGCTATTACTGATTATATACAGAGGAAAGATATCTCAAATAATTTCTGAGTTAAAGATCTTTGATTTCAAAAATTCCAGGTGCTCAAGATGTAAGTTATTATTTCATTTGCACGAATATGCTTGTTTAAACTTGAATGTGATCTCTGCAGTTTGTGCAATCATTCTTTCTGAAAATTACACTGTAAACAGGTATTTGATCCCCTAATGACCTGGGTAAATAATTTGAAATCCAAAAGATTGCATATTTACACTTTTAATTTTGACTGGGCAAAACAGTTATGTTTTTGAGTTATGTGATGACTGTGATCACTTAGTATGAGTCATAAAAGGACATCACATGTTTGAAAGGAATGAAGATAAATTTGAATAAAAACTATCGCTGTTATGTGGAAAGATACCTTTTAAAAAATAAAAGCATACTGATGCTACGAAGTCTACCTTTAACTCAGAAAATAATACTTTAATGAATAAATGTATCAAAATTGGGCTGTATGGGACTTCTTGCAATCTCCTGTCAAGCATCTGTTACTAGCCATTACAGGAAATAGGATACTGAACCAGATGGATCATCAGTCTGTTTTGAGGGAATTGGTATCTGATGCAATACCAACACTTAAAGTAAGTACACCAGAACAAATTTGCTCAGAAGGCTCAAATGCATAAAGCAAAAAAATAATTGAATCAAAGTTAAGTACAT
This sequence comes from Mesitornis unicolor, assembly GCF_000695765.1. Classification (NCBI taxonomy): domain Eukaryota; kingdom Metazoa; phylum Chordata; class Aves; order Mesitornithiformes; family Mesitornithidae; genus Mesitornis; species Mesitornis unicolor. The sequence continues at coordinate 80,638 of NW_010179214.1, forward strand.
AAGTACCCATCAAGAAAAGAAAGAAAGCAGAGGGGCTATTCTAAAGACAACCAGAAAATGAGAAACAAAACTTGTAAAAAGAAAATTTTAAATGAACAAAAACTGCAAAGAGTAACTTTTTTTTCCTCACTCTGCTGGTTGGCAGATTAATTATACCTTTATTACAAAAGGAAAACCAAAAAAATAATTTCTTAAAAATGCCTTTTCTGTAGAAATAACAATCCAGATTAAAATCTAACTTTTGTTTTCACAGCCTTGTAATGTTTCTAAGAAAACCTGCAAAAATGAGCTTTACTCATGTTAGCCATGGCCTCCATGTAGATCTTAAAGTGAGATCTTGCTCAGTTGAGGCCCAAGTTACCAAGCTTATAGCAAGACTATTATCTTAAAATATGGGATTTCTACATAAGAAGTAGAAAAGCACACATTACTTTGAAGATTAATTGCAGTGTCTCATACAAATTGGATTGTTAGGGTCCTAAGTGCATGCCTCCCATTTAAGGAGTTCATCTTTCTGCACTCAAGGCCAGCTTGCTGATAGACATTACAAAGAAACAGCTGGAAGGAGCCTCTGCTGAGGGTCTCCCCAAAAGACTTCTAAGAAGCCTCAGCAGGGCCCTCTGCTTTTAAGCTGAGGCTCTCACTGCTGGTTCCTGCTTCAGCTGCACTGCAGTGAGGCTGCAGCCCTGCCTATGCCTAGCCAGGCACCCCATTAAATCCAAGCCCTGACCCTGACCTGTGGTCTGACTTCCTGACTTGACCTCTGAGCTCTATGGACTTGCCTGGAGACACTGACCCTGTGTCTGACCCGGACCACTGTCTTCGTTCCTGACTTGCTGATTCAGCTTCCCAGCTTGACCTTAGACCTGCCTCATCACCAATAACTTGACTGGTGACTTGGACTCTTGGCTGCAACTGATTACTGCCTCTGAACCTGCTCTGCTCACCTTGTTTGGGTACTGTGAGACCCTTGTCAGTGAGAGCTCTGTCTGCTTTGTTACCATGCTCAGCTTCTGGCTCCTCTGCCCTTGCAGGGCAGCCTGCTCTTGCTGCTCCCTGGTACGAACTTTCTTGGCTATTGACAATTTCATGCAAAAAATGTATTAATGGAATGTGGAGAAAGGGCACCAATGCTAAATAATAACTGAAGCCTGATCAGCACTTTCCTGGAACGGACAGAACCTCCTCAACCACTGGACACAGAAGAAAGTCTAATCTAGAAACAGTATCCATTTATTTACATATGGGGGTATCTTTTGCAGGCACACTGGAGAGCTTACTCTATCCGCAGTGCTTTAGCCAGATGTGAGCCTATTGCTAGTAAAAGCCATAGACCCACATTGACTCCAGCTCATTTTTAACCCAGTAAGTTCAGCTTGAAGGAAAAGTGTATTTTCTTCATCACTGTGCTATTCTAAGCCATCCAGGCTTATAGTAGAGTAGAGAAAGCTTTGGTCTGTCTAGAAAACATGTGTAACCATATTAATAATAAAGTCTTGAACTACTGGCTTAAAACTGATGAAGTGGACAAAAATATAGTTACAAATTCTACAGAGATTTTATTCTCTGCCCATAGCATTAGCCTTCACCTGCTTGTGTTCAGCTTCAGCTACATGTTTTGTTTTGTCTGAACATTGCATCACAGTGGGGTCAAAGGATTATGCATGATGTGCTGGTGGGCAAGTAGAGCTGTGTTTTATTTTCATGTCAATCTTGCACCTACTGCCTACATCACTGTGTTGGTAGGACTTGATCCAAGGAAAAGTCCTCATCATCGAGATAGAATTTCATGTTGCTGCAGAAATTTTGGTGAAACAAGGCTGTTAGTGACACAAATATGAAGGATATTGTCTATGTCCAATACTTCTGAAAAGTAAAAGCAGTGCTTTTACACCTGTATATTTCAGTAAAGCAAACCTTACACTTGATATGAAAACCACCATGAAACTAGCTATTAGCAAGTTTCTGCTGATGAACACTGCTAAGATCTGCTTGCATGCCAGGTTCTCCATACCTTCTAACTAAAAAAAAATTCTATTGACTTGAATATCAAAATGATATTAAGAAAAACAGTAATTTAAATGAGTCTTGCAGATATGAATCTATAAGCACTTATTTCTGCAAACATTTGTTTTTCTTACTTGTGCCACTCATCCTAGCATCTTTAATGGATTCAGCTAAGGTAGTATAAACCTGGTAACACATCTTTTGCCTGTCTTCCATGGATATAATTCAATGTTATATTTTTCAAAGTGTCTGATACATTTAACTAATTATTGGAATTAAGTTAACATTTACAGACAGAAGTCTTGAAATGCAGTGTTTCCCTAGAAATGCAAGTTATGGTTGAGTTCATTTGCCTGAGATTTGCCATTTTCCCAGTATGAATTGCAGCTCATGGCATTTACTGTATTACATTCCTGATGCACCAGTGTAGCACTAATATAAAGACCCCAACATTGAAGATTTCCATAGGAAAATCAATCCTAAGCATCCAGCACCAGTTCACAAAAATCCTGTGTGTTTCATTCTGTACTCATATTTAACCCAATAAAAACTGGAAAAAATACTTTTATATTGATAATTAATACAAGAAAATAATAAAAATGTAAAATGAGAAGAGATAATATATAACGATCTATCAGAATTGATGGGTTTCCTTGTCTTAGAAAAGGGAATTGAAGAAACAGTTCTCTAAATATTCTATTAGCATTACTGGCTGATCAAATTCTAGTCTCAAGTTTCCGTCAGCATTCACACTACTCGCTGTTTGGCTCTTGATTGCTAGGCTGCTATTTGAGCTGAGAGTTCTGTGGTATTTCCCAGTATGCTGCCTGGCCAATGGTGGTATTTGATGTGCCTTATGTTATAATCCCTCTTTCTCCATCATGTAAACAAGAAAAAAACCCCACTTTTTAATGAGTCTGCCTTTGTGTTCCCAAACAGAGGAAGAAATTAGTATTTTCCCTTCACTGGATCTTTAAAATAATGGTATAAAGATTTCCCATCTGCTTATTTTCTGCTGCCTTTAGTTTCAGGATGAAAGGAATAAAAATCTGCCTACAAAATTTTTGATGACAATGAAGGTTTTTGCATACAAAGAAGCTCTCTGTGTATGATAGAATGAAGATGATTAATTCATTTTACAGGAGTTTATTCCTACATTCTAGATGCTAAAGGTAGTAAAAGTCACACAATTAATTTCTAACAAGGGTTTTTTCAGGTCAGGAATCAGCAGCTGTGGGCTGCTCTGCAAGGGAAGGTGAGCTGAGGTTGACAGCAAGGCAGGTGCAGGGCTGTGACTTCACTCACAAGGGCTGCAGTTCCCCCAGTACCCAAGCAAAAATAGCAGAGCGCATTCAGTGACATTAATCAGGGTCAGCCAGCAGCTGAGTGACTGTCAGACAAGCCCATAAGGCCTAGATGGGTCTGATGTCAAGCCAGAAATTCAAGCCAATCAGGTGCAGACTCATCTACAACACAGCTCTGAAAGACACAAGGGTGAAGGCCTCAGCTTCAATGTAACTCTTAAGCAAAGTGGGAGGATGAGGCTTCTTACAACTCTTTCTCATACTACTCTTTTCCCTTCAGCCTGATCCAAGACCATACGGTGGCACTGTATCAAAGATGACTTTGAACACAAGCAAGCTGCGGAGCAGGGGCAGGGGAAGGTGCTCGCAGAACCCTGACATTTCTAGATGTCTGCTCTTTTGTCTCACCAGTTTTCTGAACACTAGTCAACTATTTGGGTAGCTTTCTTTCCCAGCCAATCTCCTGATATTGTTCTAATCTTAGTCAATTGTATGATCTTACGATAAGCAGGAAAGAAGAACCTCTGTGGTACTGGGGGCCTTCTTTCTCTCTCCTCATCTTCATTAGGTATGAAGAGGGAAAAAATTTCAGAAGAAAAGATCAAAGGAAATAAACTCTTTCAACTTCCAAGACAGAACATAGGCACATACTTGACAATTAAAGTTTGGTACAGTTTTTAAACCATAATATTTCACTATTTCTGAAACCGCTTATTATATGAAGCGCATTTCAAGAGGAACCAGCTCAGCGGGTGCCTTTTTTTTTTTAAAAAAAAGACCTATCTCAGAAACGAATCTGTTTGAAAATCAGGCTAATTAGATTAAACCAATCAATCACTAAAGAATTATGGTATCAATACAATATTTCTAAACAGAATTACCTTACTATTGCTTAAAGAAGTAGATGCTCTTTTTACAAGTTCACTCAAATCAAAAGTACTCAAGAGAGTTGGGGGGTTTTTTGCTCGGTTTCTGAGGGTTAAAAACTGTAGGCTTGTCACAATGTAAAGAAATACAGTAGGTAGATTTATATTCCATGACAGTGGTGATATCTGTGTTTTCGGGTGGATCACTCTGAATAGTCTATATATTTTCTTCTTAAGCAGCTAATTCCCTATGTAGATTTTATGGGTTTTTTGATAACAGGTAATTGCATCACACCCTTTCTGATCATGGATTATAATGATGAAAAAGTGAACTTGAATATATCCTGGAAAAATAACATTTTTTGGTATTTTTTCACTTCCTATCAAGTAAAGTCAAATTTATAGTGACAAATAGTACACTTGCTGTGTTGTATGAGACTGGATAGTCCCAATATAAGTGGGCCTTCTAGTCTTATCCTCAGTAAAATATGGATCTGGTTCATGCACAGACTTCCTCTGGTGTCCTTTAATTGACATTTGAGTTTAATTTTAACTGCCAGAAATCATCCCACTCATTGAATAAAGCTGGCAATGCTGCAAAGAACTGTGACCACAGATCCTAAGTCATACGGAAATTGCTTCGGACTGTGGCTACTCGTGTAAAAAAACAATCCAGCAGAAATGACTGAACAGTGCATTGGCATGCACTGAGCCTCGAGAGATACTTTTGCTTGCAAATGTTTACTGAGCTATGTATTACTTTCAACAGCGAAGGAATTTCTTTCTTCTGGTTATTGTTTGCCATACTATATGCTTATCCACAGTCCTCAGAGAAATAAAAAAGACAAATCCCAGTAATCTTGTGCCCTGGCAGCAACACTTAGAACTTAAGTAAGTGAATGGTAATGGATATGAATGTCAGCCTTTTAGGTGTCTCTCATACTCACCCACAAGAAATCAGCACAATAGAGGAGAAATGAGGAGCCCTTTTAAAGTAATGACCTTCAGCAAAAAAAAAAAGGTGATGGTTGGAAAAACTCAGGGAAAACAATATATTTCTGAGGTAAAAATAGTTATTTTATTGGAGCAAGAATCACATACCTGCATAGAACCAAGTACTTTAGAAAAAATATAGCTAAATATTGAGGCATACATGAAATCTCCACTAATAAAAGCTAGAATTGGTGTTTTACATTCAAAATTAAGGACAAAGAACAATGGAAGTAGACCCATAAGAGACAGAGGAGACGCGATTGAAGGAACACTGATAATCTGTGCACAGTAACACCTGGAAGTTGTTATATACAAATATAGGACTAGATTCATCTACTATTGATATATGTGCTTATATCTTCTCCTATAACGGGTTCAGCACTATCATCAGTAAAATAAGAGCTAAAAGAAAAAAAATTCTCTAAGAAAATACTAAAAAATATCTTTTTTTTAGACTATGCATTAATAATTTGGCATAATGATAAATGGTGTGGATTATTTTATTTGATTTTGAAATGTTTATATGTGCTCTTTAAGGCTATTTAAATCTACTTAGTGCTTAACTGTGTTTCATTTACTTTGCAATCTCCCATATTCATTATTCTTAATTTATGCAGTTGTCACTTAACTGACCTCGGGATCAGCAGCTGTGCCTGTCTGACATCTTGGACAGCCCTTCTATCTTGAAGGTACTCCTGAGGGTTTCAAGATTGTGTTCATAATCCAAAACACAGAAGTCTCAAATTAGGCATGTAATTACCATGGTTGTGGGCACAACTAGTTTTGTTTGAGGAACTTACCCATTTTTCCCTTATGTTTGCAATTCTAATTCTAAAGCTACATTAGTATTTTTATGAAATTAGGGGGTTAACAGTGCTCTTGACCAATACTGCCTTCTTTTCTTCATACAATACTATTCTTTTTTCAGCTAGACATAGCCTTGGAGTTCACTGCATATGAGGTAGAAGATCTTAAGCAGACTAATCGCATTTCATATTTAAAAAATCTCTTCCTTAGTCTTTGGAGGAAGAGCAAAATTATACATCAAAGAAAATAAAGTTTTTATTTTTTATTTTTTTGCTGGTTTTGACTGAGATAGAGTTAATTTTCTTCATAGTAGCCAGTATGAGGCTATGTTTTGGATTTGTGTGGAGAATTATGTTGATAACACACTGATGTTTTTGCTAAGCAGAGCTTACACAGAGTCAAGGCCTTTTCTGCTTCTCACACCATCTCACCAGCGAGCAGGCTAGGAGTGTGCAATAATTTGGAAGGATTACAGTTGAGTCAGCTGACCTCAGCTGACCAAAGGGATATCCCATACCATATGATGTCATGCTCAATGTATAAAGATGGGGAAGAAGAAGAAAGTAGGGGACATTTGGCATTATGGTGTTTGCCTTCCCAAGTAACCACTACACATGATGGAGCCCTGCATCCCTGGTGATGGCTGAACACCTGCTTGCTGACCAAAAGTAGTGAATGAATTAATTGTTTTGCTTTGCTCCTGCGTGCAGCTTTTGCTTTACCTATTAAAGTGTCTTTATCTCAACCCATGTGGGTTTTTTTTCACCTTTACTCTTACAATTCTCTCCCCTATCCTACCAGGGGGAGTGAGTGAGCAGCTGTGTGGTGTTTAGTTGCTGGTTAGAGTAAAACCATGATATAAATCCACTAAATCCTCATGCTCTACCTCTAAGTTTGTCATTAGTTACCATACACTGGAAAGACTAAGAACTCCGTTATACTTTACTCCAGTGTGTTTGTTTCTAATGTAGAAATTTAAGGCTGTTCTACCTGCTCTCATTCATGACATCCTGATGGGTTGAAAGAGCCCATGCTGTATGAACCCAAGGAAATATCAGCAGGGATGATGGGCTGACTCCAGCCAGCAGCCAAGCACCCGCACAGCTACTTACTCACTATAACACCCAGCAGGATAGGGGAGACAATAGGAAAAGCAAAAGTAGGAAAAGTCATGGGCTGAGACAGACAGTGTAATAAGTGAAAGGAAGGGAAAAATCAATTGATGAAAAACCACCTTCCACAATCAGACCCAGCTGATGTCCAAGCAACGGCCTCCTTAGAAGACAAAATTTCTTACCTTCTTCCTCTACCTCCAGTTTTTGTTGCTGAGCATGAAGTTACATGATAGGGAATATATGTCTTTGACCAATTTGGGTCAGCTCTAGCAGCTGTGCCTCCTTCCAACTTGTTGCCCATCCTTACCCTACTCACTGAGGGAAGCAGAGTGCTGCGCTGCTCAATTAACAGCCAAAACATTGGCATGTTATGAACATTGTTTTAGCCACAAATCCAAAACACAGCACCGAAAGGGCTGTTGCAAGGAAAGTTAACTTATCCCAACCAGACTAAGTACAGCTGGAAGTTAAAATTTAGAGCTTTAGTTTGTTTGTTTGTTTTTAAACACCTCTCATATAAAAAGGCCTGTTTCAACATTAAGCTCCAGGCTATGTTCCACCCTTAAATATTCCTCTGTTGCCACAATGCATGCTGGAATGGGGCAAGGAATTGTCAGTGATGAGCAATGTAGTGAGAGAAAAACAGACAGCGTTGTGGGATGAGAGCACTCAGAAAAGATCTGTTGAAATTGTTTTGTTTGTAACAGTAGCTGTAACAATGTGGGAGGTAATAATTTTCTAATTTAAATGACATTTTGTACTTAATGAGACATCCATTCATGAAATTTAATGACTTTTAAGAGCTGCTTTTTTTTAGGACAAGCCTTTATTTAACAAACATAAAACTAAACAAGTTGTTTATTTTTAAATATTGATGTTGTCACTATTACTGCAAAACACTGAGTAAGAATTCACACATAGAAAGTGATATCCGTATGTGTCAGTTTAGTATCAAAACAACTACCATGAGAACTATCTCAGTTTGACAGGTTAAAGAGAGATGTAAAAGAAATGGTCTCATGGTCTGGATATAGACCTTGGAGCAAGGAATTGCATCTCAGTTCTAAACACAGACTCCTTCAAGTACTTCAGGGAGGTCACAGCTTCCCTCTTTGTAACCCCACAACTAACAGAGGATAACACTGACTACTACTCTGTATGGACGTGCACTCATTCTTTGAATAATGTTGATCCCAAGGATAACTCTCTCTGGCCTACTGCTTGCAGAGCAACAAGCAGAGCAGCAGCAGATTATCTAGGAGTCAAGTAAACACTATTTTAAAGAGCTTTTGAACGGTAGTAAAGGAAACCCAAGATACATTAGCCTGCCAACTTCCATAGAAGATGTAGACTTCTAAGTCAATACTTTGAACATGGAGTTACTAGAATAGTTGAACTGCTTTTAAAATTCAAGGGTAAAAATGCATGAATGTTCCTACAGAATTGACTTGCTCCTGTAAACCCCATCCTTCTGTTTTCTCTCCCATGCCATATAATAGCCAATCCTACCTCATTCTTGGAAGCCTGAATGTAATTATTATTTACATGCATAGGAGTCAGATCAGTCTGAAAATTGATAATCTTTTTCCAGCCTTCTCTTACTCCATGTCTCACTGCTCTACTACAGCTTCTCTTTGAATCTTGAACTCCCTGCATCAGATACTGCAAACTGGAGAATAGTCATGTGCTACTTTTGGAGAGTGTAACTGGCCGGAACACAACTGCAGAGGGTCTACTTATGTTGTAGAAGGCAAGGAAGGTTGTTCCCTTAGCATATTGTCCAATGAGGAAAACAATACTCAGTTTCTCAGTTCACATGTGGAAAACATTTCCATGAATAATATGCGTTAGATGGGAAAAACCATTGAGATAAATACCCTTCTGTTTTCTGCTATAATGGCAACCAATCAAATACGTCTGTTCCTCTTATCTAATCTTTCATTTCTTATTAGCATTTAGAGTGCGCCTATCACCCAACTACCTCTGCTCTAAATATAGAATTGATACCTGCACAGAATGTACTTTATAATCTGCCTTGTGTCATTACTGAATTTAGCTCCTTAATTAGTGCTATTGCCTCGTAGGTTTTGCATGCACCAGATAAAATAGTATTGACTGAAAATTTGCACTAGGCTTTGTTAAAACCATTTGATCTTTATAATCAATATTTTTTAAAATAGTCTCTCAAGATGAATAAATTGCTTTATACATACTAGTCTGTTCTTTTTTTAATTTTGTTTGTTTCCTATTATATTTATAACATTTCCATGCTCTTGCAAGTCATCATGTCATCTGTACACAATGACAAAGCTGCAAATCCTTCCTTCAGAAGCATCACTACTACATATGGGACCTAAACCCAATGTCTTTTCAGGTGTTTTGTTGCAGAACTGTGTCTGACAAGGATCATCACTTACTTAATAATGTTTCATACAAAATTTTGTGAGTATTTAATAAATGATTCAATAGCAGTTGTAACATACAGAGCCAACTGCAGTACCTTCAACTATTGATTTTGTTATTTGGCTATCAAAAGCAATCAAGTTTGAAAGTTTTCTTTATGAGGATTATTTCTTTTTATTGCTCAAAATTAAATTAGCAGTTGAATTATTTTTCTCTTAATATCTGGGTTTTTTTTTCTGATAAATTGGCATGATATTAGATTTCTTGGCAATAAGTGCCAGGATTAATGTGTTTCCAACAAAACCATTCTAAATCAAGGGATTAGCAAAGGGGGTTTTCAGAGGCCAAAAGCCATATTCTCTCTCATGCATTATGAAGATGTTTTTTTCAAACAGCTTTGGTTCTGTGATGTACTCATTATTTTTCTGAAAGAGTATAAATCGTGAAGCTATCAGGACTTGTGAAAAATAACAGAGTAACTAAATTCACTTAGCTAATTGGTATGTCCACATTTGCCTGCACAGCCCAGTTTTCCTACATTTTGCATTTCATCAGCATCTTAATGACTTGGTGACTTTTCTTGGTGGCACTGATCTTGCAATCAAATCCAGTAGAGCACTTAAAAACACAAAAAAATTCAAGTCCATCCTAATTTAGTAATAGATCTACATCCCTAATACATCTTTCTGTGTGGTATATTTGCAAAAACTCTCTTTGTATCCTTTAAACTCAGTATTAATAAATTCTACCTTGAGCTATTACAGGAGACAGTTCAGCAGATGTTCACAGAAATAAAGCAAGCTGCATAATTCAGTTTCTGCTTTGGATAGGGAAAAACTGAAAAGGGAAGGGAGTGGGTAAAGGAAGAGGGAGGGGAATGGAGGGTGGGAAGAAGATGGAGGAAAAAGAAGGATAAAGGAGAAGGGAAAGGAGAAGAAGAACATGAAATGGAAGGGGAGGAAAGAGAAGGGAAGATAAATGCAGAGTTAAGAATTCTATTTAATGTTCATGTTTCTGTACCATCAATTAAACTGACATCAGTGAAATTTGTTGTGATACACACTGTGATCAGTCACAGTAATAAAGCACCAAAACTTGCTTTGGGCAGAATAGTTACAGAAAAAATGCAACAGTAAGATAGCATGGATGGGCCCAGCTACCTTCACTTTACCCCCTAGCTAGGACGGGTAACAGCACTAGTGAGTATCAGGTACACCAGGGAAGCCACAAGCACAATCTAGCTAACAGAAAACAACTTTCAACTCTACAGTGCATACTACAATACCCTCTGCTCTTTGTTCCCTAGGCTGACTACCTGAATCTAGCACTAGTTATGGTCATCTACATGATAGCAATGCTTCCACTTTTTCGTGTATTTGTGTGTATAAAGTTTATGGCTCTCTTGTAGTGCAGCCCAATGCACAATACTTGCTTCTACTACTAGAGGAAGGGCAACTATGTTCTGCTATTGAATCCATTTTGCTCATCTTGTAGGAGAGTATTCTGCATAAAAAAATGAACTGTGACAGTCAATCAGACCACATAGTTATGAAACATGGGAAAGAGAAAATTCATACAACCAAATACTCAAAGAGGCCTCACAGGATTTTGGATTAGGTGCCTACGTATTTTCTTCTGTAAAGGAAGAATAGTCTGTTACATCTGTTCTGTTGCTCAGTGTAGATGCAAGAAAATTCTTAGAATTGGAACCGAACAGGTGCTAGAAATAGAATGGTCTAGTATTATTTTTCTTTTTAGAACATTTCCGAAAGGACTGCATACTGACATGTTAAGTATAGGAAACTTTAGTAAATGCTTCCACTGAGTCATCAGTTACTGTACTGCCTACCATATGAGCTCCTGTTGTCTTTTAAGTTTACTTCCTGGATAGCTTTAGAAACCAAATTAGATAGTTCATTCCACTTGTATTACTGCAAGGCTTGATCCTGAACCCTGTTTTCCAGGCGCTGTGCATGAACTTCTCCTTGATCTTCTGACTTCTCTTCATTATCTACATATGTTCTTTAGCTGCTCTTACTTTCTTAAATTTTTCAATCTCTACAGAATTGTAGTCTACTAAAAAACCTACACCAAACAGTCCAATGGACAGGGCATCTGTCAGCCTCTGAGACACAAGGATTTGATTTTCTACAATGCTAAAGACTGCCTGTGTGTCAGATTGAAATTCAATAGTGGCCTTCAGTCCAGCCTTAGGCACCATGCCACTCTGCAGAATTCAGTGTTGCCAGTTCTAATCAATTCCATGAGAGTGATGAAATCTTCATTAGGAGAGAAGCTAGTATCACAGTGATGTGAGAAACTGCAGCCTTCTCTTGAATTTTAGCCAGACCTGTGAGAAAATACTCTCTGAGTGTCTTCTTGCCATACTTGCTTGTCTAGGGGACTTCAATGACAAGGAAGCTGGATGTTAGGCGTAGATGTCTAAAGACTCCTTGTGACTAATATTTAGTCTGCCTGTTCATCATGTTCTCTGTCTGAAGAATAATACAGATATTTTTTCCAAATAATTTTGATTTATTTTTATGAAGTGCCCCCTGAATCATAATTAGAGCAAAAATAAAACATGAAAGGTAGACTGACCATATGGAATAATTGTTTCAATCCAGAGACGTTTAGATTCCTTTCCATGTCACTGGAACCCAACATCCTGGGTAGAAAAAATATATGTACAGAAGGAATGTGTATGTGTGTAGAAGCTAGGCTGAAGTCAATGTCGCTATTTAATAAACTGTTATTCTTGTAACATATGGCAGCCAGAAAAACATATTTGAAAGGAAAATACTAAGGGGGGGCCTTCTTGATTTGAAAATATTAGCGCTATTATGTTGTATTTCTAAACCTGAACAAATGTTATATTTAGACCTAAGACACAACAGGGTATGAATTATTGCACACTAATTCACAACTAATGTGTTGCTGCGAATGAAGCTAAAGGCTGAGTGCAATCAACTCGACTCCATCAGTACAACATTAATTCACACACTAGAAGATCTTATTGCACTTATAAAAATATTATTCCAAAAGGTCACCGATTCTAAAAATAAATGGTAATGTAACCAGGGTCAAGTTCCAGAACTATTACCAACCACCAGTCTGCTCTATATCTTTTAAAAATAATCACATATATCGCAGAGAACTTGCATGTGGATTACACAAACCTAAGCAAATTCTTGATTTCAGCAATAAAGTTGCATGTAAGACCACTGAATATGGAGTTCATGATCATACTTGGAAAATAATAAAGGATAAAAAAGGGACAGATCTGCAGCATATATTTAGGCAAACTGCTATAAATCAAACTGATGCGTTGCAACATTCTAAACACAAGTGTTACTTGTGAAGGACACTTCCGGATGTACTCCCAGGCATTATGGGCTACCCAGCTTCCACACATCTAGGCCTAAGGAAAATTCTGTTTTCTTTTGGTTTTCCATCTGCAGCTTTTTAGATGAAATACCTGTGGACCTATTCAGGACAGTGTTTAGTTGGGTCCTATGCTGTATTATTTAGACTCCCCATACTAAATATTTTATGGGCATTAAGTGTGTTTTTAGGGAACCTAATGTTACATTATAATGATGCTTAAGAATAGATTATGCTTTCATTATAGCATTGTCTAGTATTTATGTATTTTTAAACAGTTTTGCAGGATATTTTCAGATTCTTATTTACCCATGTCATGGTTCCCCTTACAGAATAGACCAGGAATAGGATAAGAACAAGCAATGAGGGACCTTTTACCAAAGGGTAGCTGGGGTTATGACTTTCCTGAGGCTGTCTTATCTTTCTTCACCTTTATTGGGACTGACAAGAAATAGAGCAATAGAGAAAGGCTGTGCATGTGTTCCATTTGGAGGTCTGTCCTAAGAAATGGTCACTCTAAAAAAATAGCCTACAGGTAGAGAAAAGTTTTGAATAAGCTTGGGGTGCGTCAATGCTGAAGAAAGCAGAGGTTTGACAAGGTACAATTCAGCAATTAAATGGAGATTTTAGAGCTTAGAATTTAGCTTTGCCCAAGAAAGAAATTAGTTACTCCAAGACTCATGTACATGTTTTCATCTGTTCTACTTTGGTATATTTGCACTTCAATATATTTCCAATGCAGATGAACATGGATCTCAATACTGATCCCAAAATGAACCCAATTTTTAATATTTAATTCCCAGCCCAAATGACTCACACTGATCATTTATTTTTCACTAATAGATATGTACCTGCTGAGAACTGTTTGAAAACCTTTTGTGTGTGCTGGAGTTTCATTAAGAATATTGGGGAGATCCTGGATTTAAAATTAATAAGATTTGATTCTATGAGAAGAAAACTAAATCTTAAGCAGTTCTTTTTAGAAATTTTGATTTATCAAAATTGAATTCATACACTGTGTCTTCTACACCACAGTTCACACCTTTTGGAATAGAAAATATTTTATTACAGACACTGAATTTACACTGGCATCAATCCACACATAATCAGATTTATTTCGCTACATTTCTTTAATAAAATGAAACATTAATATTAGAAATGAATAATTCAAGAAATGAATATACGCCTTTAGGAGTTAGAGGTAATAGTAGAAAATAACACTAAACAGAATGTTCTTGTGATAGCTTTGGTACTGCACTTGTATTTGTGAAACTAAGGTTTCTTAAGGGTCATTCAGTGTGATAAAGAAACTAGCTGTCCAACCCAGTTTAAACACATTGCTCAGGTACAAACTCACTCACTCTATCCTCCATCAAAATGTTGTGTGCACTATTAAATTGGTAGGAAATTCCTAATGACAAAGTATGAACAAAACATTGTTGGTATTACACTGAGGAAAATGATTGTCTTGCTGACAAGAGAATAGATATGTCAGAAGATGGCATTGCTGTGCCACATGAGTCAAAGGGCTGAGATGCTGTCTAGGGCCCTTGGTGAGTTAATATCAGGTCTCTTCAGAGATGAAAAATAATAATTAAACACTGCTTGTCAATTAATGCCAACTTAAAGAAAGGTCCTACACTTAGATTAAGTGAGGAGATTGGATTGCTTGAAAACAGCAAGAAAGGAGGAAGAAAAGGACTGTGAAATAATGAAAGATGTAAGGTAAAAAGGGAAAATAATTAAACACACATGCACTTACACAGAGTTGGAGCACTCATATTTCTAATTAGAATTTCAGTGCAGGAGCCCAATTTAACCTTAGGGAGTCTTTATAGTCATGTCAGTGTTGTGCACAGCACTCAATCAAATGTTGATATACAAGGCTGAATTTTCATATTACATTTCACAGAATGGTATTATTTTTATGCATAACATACATTCCACTTTTAAGGGCAATGTAGTCACTGTGTATACTACCTGCTTGTGAGAAGTGTGCTGTTTACTGGAAGCCTGCAAACTGACAATTACTTTTTCTCATGCTTACTCCATTAATGAATGCATGTACTGGGTTCCCATATTGTTTTAATTGACAGAGACCTCATAATTTTGAGTTATTACACTGTATTGGCATTACTTCAGAGACAAGTTTTTGTCAGTATATAACATATGCAGAGAAAGAAGGCACAGAAATGCTCAAGCATTTAACAGGTGAAGAATGTGCTGAAGTGGAACAGCTGTAATGATACTCCAGTAACTACACTCCACAGCATGTTCCAACCTCTGATGAAGCCTGTGAACCCAACGAAAGCCATTTTTTAAAATTTTGAGTCTTATCTCCCACCTAAACAAATGTGCCTCATAATGAAAGAGCAGTCAGTAGAGCAGGAAGCTAATTAGACAAGCTAAAAGATTCTGAAAAATATTATATTCCACAAAATAGTCCATTAGAAGTTGTAGATAAAACTTTTATTAACAGCTTTTAGGTCTGTCAGAGACCCATTTCTCATTCCTAAAATCCAAGGTTTTTTTTAGAACACTTGAGAGGAGCTGAACCATATTAAACATAACTGAAAATGTACATTTCACAAATAATATTTGGGGTTTATGTTCACTTAGATTAACAACATCTTTACACCCTCCCGTACAGTCTAATTTATCATGTACTTATCATGTGCTTTGGGCAAAATACCTCTTAGTTACTTCAACTACTAAGACAAATTTTAGTCAAGTTTCATGGATGGAATTTAGGGATGTGCTGGAGGGGTTAATTCTGCATCCCTCCACCAACACTGCTCAGTGGGGCATACAGCTTCTGGTCATGTGATGCAATTACAGCTGACAGCCTGCCTTGTCCCCTGAACAGCTGGGTCTGATCCTCAGATTAATGTACTTCAAACAGTAAAATCTTTGTAAGTTGTAATGATCAAGAATGACAACACTTTCTAGAGTATATCCCACATTCATGCTGATCAGTACCTTTCATGGACAGTTACTGGCACATGCTGAAATGAAACAGAGAAAAGTAACTAGTGAAATACTTATTACCTGTGAATTTTAGAAAAATATTTGGTTTGCAGTTTCGTGTGTCTTTATTCCTATTGATGAATTTTTAAAATTACCCTTCTTTAAGCCCCCAGAATGTTTACACGGTTCTTGCACACTAACATCTGCTAAGCCTTTTTTTGCTCAAGAGGAATAATTCATGCCTCTTGAGTTTGCACACGTTTCCCATATGTCTAGAAAATCATATGCTCTCACTCCTTTCTTGTCAAAGGTTTTCGTTCTCCATACATTTATCAAGGAAGAAAAACTGCAAACGCACTTTATTTTCACAAGTTTTTCACCAACCACTTTACATTTTGAATCCCTATACATTTACAAGAATGTTCCCATGGAAACAAGTAAGATATTTTCTCTACAATGTTCTTGGCAAATGAAATGCAAGTAAAAACGTATTTATTAATTTTAGCAGAAACTTTCATTGGTTTAGTTCTAGCTTAGATTCTTAAGACTATATTCTCAGTGTTGTGTCAGGGGGTTAATGAAAAAAGTAGGGAGGAGTTCTGACATTCATAAAAAGATTAAAATGCTAGCATGGATACTTCTGTGGGTTCAGCACAGCCATCCCACGAGTTTTCTGCCAACGATATCCTGGTAACATTAAAAACTGAAGTTCTGATTTGGGCCACAGACCTTAGATCTCTGAAATAAGTGATGCCTTCTACATGACAAGCTTGTATCAAAGGAAAAGTTATCATACAGTCTGCTTCACAGGAGAAGCTCTAGTGAACTCATGTAGGTCCTTAGTAATGAGAAAGAAATGGCATAAGTCATATCACTTATTTTTTTTTTTAAATTTCAAGATCTACGCATTTAAGAAGTTACATATGACTAACTTGGTAGATGAGAAAAGAGGAATGGATAATGCTCTACATGGACTTCAGTAAGACTTTCAGCACTGTCTCCCATAAGATCCTCATAGAGAAGCTGATGGGAGTGTTGGCTAGAAGAGCAGAACACAAGGTGGACTGAAAACTGGATAAGCAGATGAGCTCAGAGGGTGGCAATCAGTGGCACAATGTCTAGCTGGAGGCCAGGAACAAGTGATGTATCTCAGGGGGCAATACTGGCTCTGGTTCTTTTCAGCATCTTCATTAATGATCTGCATGATAGGGCAGAGAGTACCCTCAGGAAGTTTGCTGATGACACAAAACCAGGAGGAGTGACCAATACACCAGAGGGGAAGTGCAAAGTCCTGCACCCCATTCACCAGTATTATGGTCAGGGCTAACCAAATGGAAATCACCTTTGCAGAAAGGAACTTTGGGTCCCAGTGGACACCAAGTTGAACATGAGCCAGCAATGTGCTACTGAGGCAAAGATGGTTAATGATAGCCTGGACTGCATTAGCGGGAATGTTGTCAACAGGTAGAGGGAGGTGATCTTTTCCCTTTATTCAACACTGCTGAGGCCACCTCTGGAGTAGTGTCCAGTTCTGGGCTCCCCAGAACAAGCAAGACATGGAGTTACTGGAGAGAGTCCAGTGAAGGGCCACAAAGATGATTAAGGGACAGGAGCATCTCTCCTATGAGAATAGACTCAGTGAACTGGGACAGTTGAGCCTGAAGAGAAGGCTTGGGAGGATCATATCAGCGTACATAAATCTCTGAGGAGAAGGTGTAAAGAAATGGAGCCAGGCTTTTTTCAGCAGTGCCTGGTGACAGAGCAATGGGCACAAACTGAAACACGGGAGGTTCCGTATGAACACAACAAACTACTACTTCTTACTGTGAGGGTGACTGAACACTGGCACAGGTTGCTCATAAAGGTTGTGGAGTCTGTGTCCATGGACATATTCAAAAGCTGTTTGGACACAGTCCTGGGCAACCTTGTTTAGATGGCCCTGCTTGAGCAGGGCAGTTGGACCAGATGACCTCCAGAGGTATCTTTCAACCTCAACCATTCTATGACTCTGTGATCTGCCAGGTTTATTGCTACAGTCTGCCTATGAGGTTCTCTGAGTGTACACATAATTTACTCCAGAAACAGCTTCAACAGAAACTTGCTACCAACTCAAGTATACCTAACTTCTGCCCCTAAGAATCTAAGATCACATTCTGCAAAACCAGGTCAATCTAGATCTGTGATAGAAAGGTACTGGATAACATGTTACTGTGGCCATAAGGTCAAAAGATAATACTAATTTTATATGTATTTTACATTTGTAAAGTATAACTATATATGACCTCTTTCTAGATTTTTAAAGGCACAAACCACAAATAATTTTTAACAATAAATAGGCAATGGTAGGGGATCATAATGAAGTTTAAGGTATGGCAAAGATTACTCATTTATGAAAGAAAAAAAGCAATTTCATTAACATATAATCCACCAAGAAGGCTTTTGAAAAGCCTATTCCTCTATAGTAACATTTTTTCCAAACAATCTCAGGCTGCAATGAGTCATGTCATGTAACTGAATGTGCCACATCCAACTGCGATATGATGAGAAACAACATCACAAAAATTGACAAGATTTAACACGGCAAGTAAGAATGAAATGATACAGTGGTAAACACCAGTTTTCAACAATTTGGTATGTCATGTTTTTTAAAAAGGACAACCTAGCAGTATGATTCTCATATAATAATCACAGCTCCAGATACACAGAATTACTTAGTTTTCAATGTTTCATGTTTCCAGACACCCCAATGGTGATTATCTTTAGATAGCCAGTTGAAAGACATATTTTTGGCTCAATTAACACTGATGGACTCATGAAAATTAACCATCAATGTGTGTTTAAAACAAAGAAGTTTATTGCGATCAGTTGAAATTGGGAAAATTAGTTTAACCAATAATTGCAATTCACATTATTGATAAGGAGAACCGCTTAGAAGAATAATTCCACTTGTTCATTTCACAGTGGCTGATAATAGTATATAATTCCTTACTGACATCAGGTAAAGTCTATTCTTTGGGAAATGTAATAAAATTCCATCTGCTAGGCAACTTGCCGGAAAAAAAGAAAGGAAAAAAATAGAGAGTGAAAGTGGAAATTTTGAATTCAGACTGGAACTGAAAGGGCAAAAATATTAAGCCTGGGAGACAGGAAGGAAAAAATTTTTCAAATTGGACAGGACCAACAACTGGCTAGGAAAAAATAGCTAATTCTCACCACAGAAGTTTTTATTTTGCAAAGTTTCACAATATTCGTTTAAAATTATTTTTTGTTCTTTTTACTGCATAAAACATGTTTAATATTTAGGTTACATAGTAGGCAACATTATCACTGCTGATATGCCACCCTGTGAAACAGTGCAGTTGAAATAACAATGCATTTTATTTTAGAATGAATAAGGAAGGTTCTTAGTGATGTGATGAAAACTTTTCTGGATCACAGTGTCTACTGTCCATGTTTTACTGAGACAGTTTTTTAATGACATTAAAAGTGTAAAAAAAAGACTTTATTATTGGAAAACCAGCTCTAAGTAGTCCCTTCAAAATGAAATTAAATATTCTTAGTCATCTAGTTAATGATAGAGAAGTCTATGCAAACACTGTCTATCCCATACTTGTTCTACAGATTTTTGTTCACTCTTAAGAGCTGTACATTTCATGAACATGATGTTCTGAAAAATAAATTTCAATTTTCACTACAGGCTACTTTTTAGATTGTAAGAAGCAAATAGTTTGCATTCGTTCAGTCTTGCTAGATCTTAAAATGTGAATAGGTCTAGTTCTTCATTGTTCCAAGATCAAGTTTTCAAACTCACCAGTGTTTAGTAAAGTTTGTCATAAATAGAAGGAAGTCTTAGTTCTGTCCATGAGATCCAAAACAGAGAAGTCCTTCTTGTTTTGCAAAATAAAAGACTGTCGGCATTTGCTACCAGTGAAGAATGTCAGCAAGACACAAGCAAATGCTATCTCTTCTGGAGATAATTTGAAGGTGGTTGTGACACTGCTGTCTAGAAGACTGCCTGGCGGTAGAAGTCTCCAGTTAACACCTCTGATACTAGTGCTCTGATATGCAGAAGCTTCACATCACAGACTTCCTGGTAATAAAACAAAACTTCTAATCTTAGAGACCATCACCGTCTAGATAGGTGGGATGTCTGCAGCTGTTTTCTGAAAGAGGAATACTATCACCAGAAGAGACAGAATCACAGCATTTGAGAAAACTCTGTGAGTCAATTAATGTATAGTGCATACGCCCTCTGTTTACCTTTCCTGGATAACTTTAGCAGGAAAGAAAATCTCTAGACTGTTGCCATCATCCTGGAAGCCTCACTAGCAGAAGAATTGTGTGTGAAGATGTAGAAAAGACAGATGTATGAGCCCAAGAGGTTCACTGGCACATATTACAGTATTTCTAAACAACCTGTTGTGCAGGAGCACCAGCTATGCAGATCTGTGATTGTTCTGAGCTGGCGAATGAAGCAGCAAAAACATCCTCAATAAATGGTGAGAAAGATACCCTATATAACCAACACTGACCTATCTTAGGGAAGGTAGACATGCGTGAGTTGGAGATGCTAGTGACAACCATGTTCTTTGAAGGTGTGGGTCAGAGCCTGTCACTCTTTAAACTGTGCTAGAGACTGCTCACGCTGCAGGTCCAGGTAATTATTGACTTTGCAAATTCCAGCTCAGAGAATAGTGTTATTAACTGAGACATTGCAGCATGTGCTTCCATGATTCTACCTGTGTTAGTTTGTATGTGTTATTTATTTTACTTAAAATATTAATAATTTATGCTCACAGATGGACTGCAAAATATTCTTATACAGGGTAGCTGAAGCTCAGTGCAATCTGGAGTTCTGGAGATTTCCTTCCAAGGCACATTTTTTCTATTGCAAAAGTGCATGGAAAGTAAAAATTCTACTTCTCATTTCAGTAGTAAATATCCGAGCTTCAGTATGATACAAGGGAGAACAAGGAAGTGATTATGGAATATATATGAAAAAATACTTGATGTTTTCAAATTTGAGATTAAGTAATTACACTGATATCTCAAATCCTATTTTTGCAGTCTGCGTTATACTTCCAAATAAATCTAAAGTGACCAAAAAAAGGAACTAATTCAAACTTCAAAATATAATAATGAAGCTTACCTTCATTATCAGAAAGGAGATAATGAAACCTTTGAACAACAAGAATTATCAAGACACAAGCAATTGTTACTTTGATCCTGACTATCATTTTTCTCTTAGCAGATCACAGAATGTTTCAGTGGTGTACCTAGTTTACAATAGACCAATATTATACAGGCCATAGAATTAGTAACTCGACCACAGTGCCTAACTGACAATCAAAGTAGAGAAGTATTGTGAGCAGCAGTCTCTTGGGAACCTGAACATTAGTAAACTGAGATAATAATTCCTGTGTGTGTGGCCTTTAAAGTTCTGGCATTACACCCTTTGCCTGGAAAGAAAATAAATGCAGACTAGAGGTTTGCCAGTCAGACAAAAGCAAGACCTGTAAATACCAACCATTACCCCTGCTATTACACATTCAGGAACGCGGAAGCTCCCTTAGGCTTATTGGAGATGAAGCGTGTCAGAATGCTCAACGATAGCTCTCACATGTTCAGAAATACCTACCTTCTACTGTCACACTTGCAGACAACAGTATTACTGCTGTGATTACAATGCGCTGAAGTGTTACAGGTCACTAAGCCAAAAGGCTTCTCTTTTTTTGCTTCAGTTTGAATGTATGTATCTAGGATAGATGCATGCTAGAGTGAAAATCTGACTCTGATCCACCAGTCTGTGAGCAATGTTTAGGTCTAAAAAAGATGTTCCATTTAGGTGACATCATTGTCAAGTACTGCATAGCGCCTACCACAGATGGGGACCCGCTATGGCAATAGCTCCTATCAGCTACAGCTTTCTTCTCTGCTTCCCCATACTCATTGCCAGGATTGCCTCTGCTGACATACTGCAGTTGTGTTGTCACTGCTGCTTTTCAGACTCGGAGTTTGGAGCAAGAGTGCACATCAGAGCATGTATCTAGCTTCCTTCTTGAGAAAAGGTCTAACATGTGTTGTCAGTATCTGTTCACTTCTTAGAGGTTTTCCAAAGAATTATGGTAAGTTCCTCTACCTCTCCATGATTTCCTTGAGCTGCCAGAAAGTCTTTGGCACGCCCCCAGAAATATGCTTCCACAAGTTCTGCTAAGATGCTCGGAGCAGATTTGTCTACCTAGAGCAGAATATCAGAACATGAGCTGAAGCTGTACAGAGAATGTGGTAACAGAGAACCGCTGGCTTCTAAATATGAAAGTACACCAATGTTAAAAGTCCAGGATAGCTTAGCTTTTGATCAGATTTATTAGGGAATATTATCCAACTTTCCTAAAGTTTTGCTGCCTTACAGGAAAGAATACAAAATTCAGTGGATCTAGAAGAACATGGAAATAGGAGCATGTTTCTCTGGCTCAGCAATTGTTTGTGTGGGAAGAAGGACTTTTGAATTCTGCTACCTACACTTAGATCTCTGTATTTTCCATGGACCTGTCATTAATTAATCTGTGTGGAGGAAAGGGTAGTTAGCAGAATAGTTAAATTAATTTTTAAATGTGAACCGAAGTTTCAACATTAGTGCACTCATCATGAAAAAACTTAATTCAATATCGGCTAACAAACAAATAGCAAAGTTCAAAAGAATAATACGCATTTTAACTTCCACGAAAAGCATAACCAGACATTTCCTACTGTCTTGGAATTAAAAATTTGATGCAGACTACAGAAATAGAAAACCATGAAATGGTCAGTTCTTCGGTGGAATTTTTGCTCCAAGTTTTAAAATATTCTTATTAGTTCTCGAAAAGGGGAAAAAAATGAAGCACTTTCAAGTGGTTTAGAAGGACACTTGATCGAAGGGGTAATTTATCATGATCTTTTTCTGTCTTGCCCTTTCCATGCAGAGAGGAAGAGAATGCAGAATGAGGGTGAGATCATTCTACTAAGAAATACGACAATACTGCATTAAAGCTCTTTATTGCCTGTATTTTCTCAATCCAGATAATAAAAGTAAACCACTGATCAAAAGACTTTCTGAGCTTAACCCAGCCATATGAGATTCAGAAAGAGTTCCTCAGCCAAGTCTGCTCTAAAGGAAAATTCTGTGCAGGGTGGCATAATTAGTGTGCTGCATATGTGGCCATAAAATCATGTGAATACTTGGGAATGATAGATAAGAATTTTTAATCACAAATTTCTCAGCAATACCTATAAATTTAAGTTTATTTAGAAGAAGCAATTTTGGATTTTTTTCTCATATGGGTATTAAATTGACATTGAAATACTGTAAAACATGAATATTATGATCTCAGAAGGAATGCCAATAGAGTATTGGTTCAAAACACTCCCAAATGACTGAAGAAAATTAAAGTCAGCTTCCTGTTGACTGCAAAAGCACTTTTGATCCCTTTAATTATCCCTCAGTAACAAATCTGTAAAATGAGGATATAATATGATGTTAATTGCAGGGTAGAATATTCCCATTTGTATATAGGTTGATTTTGAGAAACGTGTTTATAAGCACACTGTCATGCTAAAAGGGAAACCAGTATTAATGACTGGAATTCAGTACTGATAGTTTAAAGCACCAATTATAATGCATAAGAGATTGGCATTATTTCTAATTCTTTGAGTTCTTCTAGATCTCTACTCCTACTATGTCATATTCTTGGACAATGTTTAGAAAAAGCTGAATCTTCAGTGATTGTAATTTTATAACTTGTAGTGGCAAGACATACTTTTAAATAAAAAATTAGTACTCAAAGTTTTCATTTGCTTTCTTCTCATATCTCCTTAAGCGCTTTAAACAACTGGGCTATTTTCTAATGAAGTGTTTACCATGCCCTATGGCATGTTATACTTTTTTCCCCAAGATGTTTTGCTTTTATCTCAATTTCATGAGTTTTTTTGCCTTAAACTGGCACTCTGAGCACAATCAGACAGTACTTGGTTAACTTCTGTCTGATTCATGGGTGGGGAGTAAACCACAAAATTCCAAGTGATCATTCTGGCTTAAAACAGCGACAGAAATGAATCTTTACTTTTTGCCTTTTTATAGATTATATTAACTATAAAACAGTAATGTGTCTTTTTTTAGTGTGTATTACATAGTATCACAGAATCATAGAATGTGAGGTTGGAAGGGACCACAAGGATCATCTAGTGCAACCTTTCAATCTATTCGTTTTTCTCAAGTATGTGTCAGGTTAAAACTGTAGGACCTGTTTTCATATACTTAAACATAAAATAATATAAATCTAATTTTGTCCACTCCTGTAATAATGGCAACACTTTCGCATTTTCTATTTCAACTGGACTGCTTAAGCATTTTTATGATTACGTAAAACCTGAATTTTTCTTTTTGAGTCATGCACATATTTTTTTTTTACTCACTGTAGCTCATGTAAAAAAAGTAACAGCTTGCTACTTGTATGAGTCAGAATCTAAACACAGCTATTTAAAAATCATTTGGAAGATGTGTTATTAGCTCATTAGCATAATGTAGTTGTAGAGAAGATATACAATCTAACGTGTTTCACTGAATCAGTTCATAAACAAAAACTGTAATTAGCTACTATTTCCTATGCATTATTATTTTCCTTGAGATTCTATAACACGGCCAAGCCAACTGAGGAATGCTGTCAAACAGATTTCAGATCTGAAATGCTATGCTGCAATTGGGGCACACCTTTCATTTTTCATGTATTACATTGCAACACTGTCTACTTAAACATTTGCACCAAATTTAAGTTTCACATCTTAATACCTTTATAATTACTTGGATGTAAAAGATATTCTAGCTTGTTGTTACTACTTCCCCTTAAAATAAATTACCTGAGTTTAAAATTTGAAACAGTAAAGCTGAGCAAGACAGAACCATTTGATTTGCCCAGACTCAATGTTTGTACTGAATTAAAAAACAAAACAAAACAAACTCCAACAAACAGGAAGGTCAACTGATATTTTATGGATAATTTAATTAGTCATTAAAATCTTGCTCCAAAACAGGTTAACTGCAACCACGTGATCACTGGATTCCATGTGGATTAATAGCAGATGATGGTCCATAGCTCAGGCCTGACTGATTTCAGCAGTTTACATTAATACATTAGTTTTAACATACATTACAATGTCTGGCCACATCCTCCTGGAAGTCAGTGATTGGAAGATATTTCCCTTCCTCTAGAATCACTAAGCTCAGCAGTAAAGCAGTGAGGCCTGAGAGATTTCAGGGATCATTTAATAACTTTCATAGACTATCTCATCACAGTTACACTAAATTTTCCAGACCTCTGGAGAAAGGCTTGTAGCCATCATAAAAAATTTCTTGACTTAAGCAGAGGTCTGAAATTGTCACAGAAGAACCAGCACAGAAACCAGCATAAGGAAAAGAGGAAGAAAAGATAGTTACATTATAAATGTGAAATAACTTTGGATTTTGAAAAGAAAGTTCATAACAGTGTACAAAAGCGATACCATCTGCATTCAGGCTGAATATCACATTTATTTCCAAGAAAAAGAACAAATTTATATTCAAAACATCTCAACAAGACACTGACTGATGTGTTCGTGATACTTAATATGCTACTGATGAGGCCAAAGGTCAACTGGTTTTAGAAGAATCTTCAGAAGCATCAGGAACATCAAATAACTTTTGTCTGTACTTCTGTAAAGCAAAAACCAGTATTTGACAAAAAATGTAATATAATTGGAAAGCTATTTTAGATCAGAATACTACCTGTCACTGGGCATCTGTGAATATTAAACTGTTCCCAACATGCCATCTCTTATGACTATGGCTTGCAAAGACAGAAAATAATTAGTTTTTTATCAGAGTTCCTAAGTATTTCGTCTTGCAAATCTCTGGATTTCCTGGTCTTGTGCCTTGTGCTCAGTGACAGTGCTGCAGATGGTCTTGGTAACCTCACAGACAAAAGTTCTAACTGAGATCTTACTCTGATTCTTCGGATTCCTTCCCAAGATGCATCTTAATTGTTTTTTATGAGTGCCTTTCAGTGTTTCCCAGATGAAAGACAACATCATACATCAGGTTGATTGCAATAGAAGTAAAACTGGGGACTCATTTTACTTATTTTTTTTTAGATAAAGTTTTAAGATGGCATTTTATAAGCTTGGATGTTAGAAGAAATGGACATTATAGATAGGAAGAAAAATGCTGAATATACATTCAATTAAAATAAAAAATAGACTTAATTTAAAAAAATCTTATAAAATTACTTAGAACCAACAAGGCAAATAGGGAAAGGAAAATGTCAACAGCTGCTGAGGAGGATTCATAACTGTTAACTGAATTGAGAGGAAAAGAATGAGAGAATATTAAGATAAACTCAAAGATTAGCATTTAATGCTCATCACTAGGAATTTGCCTCCTCATGCAATACTGCAGTAAACGAGGTTCATTGTGAAGAGGAAGGATTTCATTTGTCAGCACACAGAAATGGATATTCTAAGCTTGGCAGAACCTGGCCTTCAAATTTGGTCTGTGTGATTGTGCATTAGCTTAGAGAGTTGCATAGGATTTTTGTTTCCTGATATGAATGATCAAGTAGAAAGCTTGTTGGTAAGGTAACATTTTCTTTAAGGTACTGTACAGGAGAATGAAGCAGAATGACAAATGCAAAAAGAAAATTGACCAGAAGTGTGATTAATCGATCAGGAATATATTTTAAACTGGTGACAATTCATTTCTAGTTATTTATTTAAATAACATGGCTTTGAGCTATTCTGGTGGAAGTTGATTCAGCATATTCATGTTAGAGGAAGTGGTTCATCAGTTCCAAGAAGACTCTCAAAATTCTGCCTTTGTTCACTCCCTGGATACTTTTTACGTGGTCCCCAAAGAGTGCTCCCTGAAGGAGTCCTACAGCATCCAGCCACAGAACCCTCACTGACGAAGTACTAGGACTGTTAAAACCATGTTCAAACTTAACGCCATCCAAAAAGCCATCTTCCTCCAAGACAAAAGAGATTGTATCTAAGAATACCACTATGTAAATCACCGCATTAGCAACGTAACAGTTACAATGAACATCCCCAAACTATGTACAAGTAGTCTGCACTAAAACATAACCATATTTTTATGTAGGATACTTCAGAGTTTCAGCCTGGACATACTGTCAGACCTACATGTGTCATCACACGGCAACTTCATTTCCAGCAATGAACACCTTTTAGGTTTTGTCTGCCAGCCTAGCCCCACAACACAACATCTTAAGAGTCTCTTTTTGAGGAAAAAATTTTAAATAATTTTAGCAGTGAGCCTATGTTGTAGAGATGACTGGAAACATAGATTGCCTCAGCAATTGCCATCAAAACTCAAATAACTAACTGCTTTTCAGCCAAATTCCTGCACCAATATTGCTTCCCTTGGCATTATTGTAATTATTATCGTAGTAATTTAAAAACTGCAATTTGTACGAAGACCACAGTTCAATGCAACTACTGCCACAAAATTGTCAACAATCCAGATGAAACACAGCAGATGAACTAGTTTCTCAGGTAAAAGCACATTTGTTTTGAAGATTCTCATGATAACCCAGCAATCTAAAGTAAATTCTGCAAGGGAGACAGAGAGCACTTTTTAAAGAGCTGTATGAATACAGTGTAAGAACTTACATGAAAGAAACCCCAAACTGTGATGTCATATATCCTGGAAAAGCATTAAAATTATTAAGTCTGCCCTGGAAGATGAGTAGAAGGCCACACTTTGTACCTTAAGCCATATAAATCAGGAAGACAGTCTCCATCAATTTCCTTCATAGCCAACGGAGAGAGCTTGGGCCCTTTGAGAATTCCTAACAGTCCTCTGAGTTATCCTCTGAAAGAATCTCTACTACATTCACTGTGCACTGAACATATGGAAAGTGTCCTCCTAAAGCAAGAACTATACGTAGCAATTCTGTCATCAGTTAGTATAGCCCACTTGCCTTCTTCCAGAAAAGTACATCCTTTACCAGTATATTCTGGAGAAATCTTGGGCAGTGATGATTTCTAATAATTTGCTTATTTAACTCTTATCTGCAACTATGTCTTCGAAGAGGGTGTTTGTCACACAGTTATATTTCACTGAGAGGGCGTAGATGGGACGCTACTGCTACTACAACTGCTCTTCAGGGGCTCATTACCTCTGGGTGTAAGGAAAAGCAGTCTCAGGTCTAATTTGTTACCCATGCCAGACTAGTGCTATCTAGACCCTAGGGCTGTGGGTCTGTTTCAGAAAAAGGTTAATTTCAATGTGATCCCTCTAACCCTTCAGATCCTGTGTTCACTGGACTGGAGAACTAGGACTTTTATATAAGAATTAATATGTATTAGAAAAGGGAGAACTTTTTCAAGATCTAGGAAATCAAGGAAAGAACTATATACTCTTTGTTAAAGTTTAAAAAATAATTCAATATTACATAAATTACTGTCTGTGTCAAGTCATTTTGCACAGAATCTCTCCAGGCTATGGCTATGGCTACATGTCTAACTAATGCTTTTCAAATACAGCTGGATTTGAAGCTATTGTACCTCAATTAACTATGACTCTGGATATGTTCCTTTTCCAAGTTACACACTTCTAATACTTCATTTTTATTTAGAAAAGGAAATTGGAGACAATTATAGCAATAAAAGGAATTAATGGAAATTTTGACTAAAAATATCCATAACCTGGAAGAGATGCAGCCATTTTGAAATTAAGGCAAGCACGAGACCTGACAAGATAATGGGGATAGATGATTCTCACCACCTACACATCGGGAGACAAGGATGGTGAGGTTGATAACAGTAATACTGAAGTATGCTTTGTAGCATGTTTTCTTTCCTTTCTAAGTTTGTAAAATCATCACAGAAATAGTACAGGACTTAATTAATGAGCAGGAAAACAAGACAGAAGGATAAAAATGCTACAAAACAATAACCAGGTTCAGACTGCCCTTTATGGGTCAGAACTAGTGTTAGGCAACTACCTGGTTTGTTTCTTCAGCCTGAATCTACTGCAGCAGGTGATTATTACATTAACTTCTCAGACTATTTTGAAGTGTTGTAAAGGAGAAGTAAAAAGTAAGAAAGTATTGGGAGTTCATTGGAAGATGTTTGTTGGGGGATACTGTGCTGAGACTCACAGCTTTAGACGTTCAGGAAGAAGATTACACTTCAGAAGAAGTGGTTTAATTAGCTTGTAGTTTAATTCACCTAAGAACTCCCCACCTAACTCATGAAATGCATATTGTCTTGCCTACCTATCTACAAACCCTCCTTCCTATATCTAATACACTAAATCTTCTGTTAAGCATTGGGAATTGTTTGGCTTTTTTTCCAGTTAACTAACGTGAGGGATTCCAAGTCTGCTATCCATGTTTTTCAGGTGGAAAAGCCTCCCTAGGTTCTTCTGCCAGCATCGCCAATGAACCAGCTCATTTAAACTAGCACAGGCCTGAGAGAGTCACTGGGAGAAGTCTGTATAGTCTTTCCTCAATTATTCAAGAACCACCAGCACATCTTAGTTTCACTTCTGGCAGCTTCTTAGAGGGTAACTCCTTCACACTCCCAGCCTGCAGCGTTAGCAAGTGCAAAGGAAGAAGGAAGCTTAAAGGAGCTTTTTAAATTTTTGTGGAAGAGCACCAAACCCTGACAGTTCTGAGGTGCTGTTAGCTGTTCCCTGTGGTTGTAGATCTGTAGTGTCTGGACTGTTCCCAGTGTTCTGGAATGAACATCCCCACTCCACCCCACCCCTTCTAATTTCTCAGGATGATCCATGCATATCAGAAGAGGTAATGAAGGACTTATCTGCAGGGTAGCTCCATTAGGTAAAATAAGGGTAAAATAAGGTATTCCCATATAGGTAATGTCACGGGCTAATAGTAAAATAAATCATCAGTTTCCTAAGGATTATTATTTCTAGATGAAGTCAGTAACATTGGACATGTTACATTGTAAATGGTAATGCTTTGACAAGAAGATGAAATCAGGGACAAATGGTTATGTCTAAATTCACACATGCACGTATATTTATATATTAATAATATTTACTTACATATATATATACAAGTTTACTTATGCACATTGAATCTGGACCTGCAAGTGCAACGCAAGCAACATATCAAAACTCCCCTTGAAAATATACAATGGAAGGTAAAAAACCATAAGCACAGCCTAAAAAAAAATCCTGCTATTTTAATTATTATATAAGACATAAACTGGGATTTAGATTATGCTCTACATGTTGATGTAAGATAGCATGAACCTCAAGTTTGTAAGATTTAATTTTCTGTTGCTATTAATGAATATTACAACAGCACCTGCCCCCCGTGGCTTGGTATAAAAAGCAGTGTATATACCTAGCACAACATTTGCAGACCTCCTCAGTTTTGTGTTTTTAATGTGATGAAAAATTGTACCAGTAACAAAGGAAAAATGTCATGGTAACTAAAACATTTCCTATACATGTATTTTAGAGGGAAGCTAAATCAAAGGTCTTCAAAGAATTACTAGGGTTCTTTCTAGGAGGTTATTGACAAATATGTAGTTTGTCTTCTGAGTTTGTGCCTCTTTCACAGATTGGTGTATTTGTGATCCCACAGGCAGGAATAAGTGTCTGTAATTCATTTCTCCATGTTAACTAGTGTGCTTTTGTGTGTAGGATGATTGACAGCAAACTCGGCTTAGTCCCAACGGATGAGCTTGTTAGCAAAACCCTAGCATCCTATCTCTAATAAAGCATATCAGCAGTACATTTTGTCCTATCTATTAGCCTCTCTGTTTCTTTTTTGTGAAAAGCTGAGTGTCCCTTTGAAGCAATGACAAATAAACCCCTGAACTGAAGTGCTAGGCTGCCTTATGGACAGCTGGATAGTAAATGTCACACCGTGTATAGAATGCCTATTATCAGAGTGAGCCATTTGTTCCATTCCTTTCAGTATCTTAATGTAATACAAAATTGCTAAATCAAGCCCCATGTCTGTGACAGAACATAATTAATGAGAAAGCAGGAGCCAATTCAACACTCTTTATTGGGACCTAATTGGCTCAGGCAACAGAGTTGTCACTCAACAAGAGACTTCCTTTAAAGCAATTTTGTTCTTGGTTGTATTACAGAGCCTATTAAATTGTCCCCTCCTTGATCACACAAAGAAGTATCTGCATGCAATAATTAGCTTTTCCAAGGGGATTTTTTTTAACTCTTTCAATAATAGCACATTTTCAAGCACTGCTGGAGGAAACAGACAGCACAGGGAGACGTGCAGCCTCTGGACTGAATAATTGTAATACATGCATTTTGGGAAAGCCTATGAGAAGCATATCAAAGCTACAGCTAGTACATAATGCGGTGGCCTGACTTCAGAGCAGGTTACAGGTCAAGCTGTTGCACTCTGTGCACACTGTTCAGCTAAAGGAGCAAGTGAAAGTGTAGAGGTATGGACTGTTTAACAGAGTGCTTCCTTTCTGACATAATATTAAGGACGACCACAAGGAATCAGAGGTCATATTTCCCAGTGCCAGTATCTGGAGCTTCCAGTACCAGGATGAGCAGACATTCATTTTGAGAAGCAATCACAGCCTAGGAATCTTTTTACTGCAATTGTCCATCAGTTTCAGGGACTCTGTGTATTTCTCAATCAGTAGATGGTTACAGCAGAGTAAACTGGTGAGGGAACTCTGTGAGCATTAAGAATGGGATTTTTTGGCATCTAAAGAACAAGCTTCACACTTCGGAGTTAAGTAGTACTTAAATCATACATAAGTAAGTAGGAGGTCTAGAACCTGCTTCTGTAACCTCCAAAACCATAAATCTCAACAACTAGGTAAAAGACAACTTATTCAAAACCAAAATACATCACTTGTCTTCTTGAAGTCCAGTGATTTAACCAGCATCAAAAAGGTTCAGAAGTGTTCACATATGTCTGTAGCTTGCAGTATTTAACTTATTTTCCAGCAAATCTCAGCCGCAGCTACTAACCCTTCTAAGAACTTCTTTGAAAGCCAGAAAATAAAAATGAGAGTCCAGAACCAGTTGAATATCTCTGTTTAGAAAGGCTTATCATAAATGGAACTTTCCATTTTCTGTTCAGTCTAGAATTAAAGATAGCATTGCAATAAGGGACTTGTCTCAATATTTTCTCAAAATTGTGACATACCATCTTCTCAGTTACCATTTTCTGTTATTTGTATAGGACTCACAATTCAGTGGACCTGTTAAAAATAGTTTGGGAATACAATGATAGAAAACTACACTTTATTTATTTATTTATGAAACAAATCAATATATTTGGTGTTTAACAATCAGTAGCTTTTAGTACTTCCCTCTTTTGTCTCCCAAAGACTAGAATATGTGATCAATCATATGGTTATGATAACACATATAAGTGTGTTGTCACTTATTATTTTCTTCGGGGTAAAAAATCCAGGGATTTCAAAGGGAAAAAAAAAACAGAAAGAATGCCGAATGATAGGGTTTTTTTAAAGAATTACATGTTTAACGATTCTTGGCATATGCAGAATCTGCAGTTCTATTAAGCGACTGTGATGAACACATTTTGATTTGCACATTTTATGTAGCTTTTTAGAGGTACAAGTTTATTGACATCTGCCCCAATATGCATACAAACTACAGCATTTCTAATATCCACCCCTTTGAAGACTGAAGTAGAATAGAATAGAATACATAAATATATTATGAAACCATTTTCGGCAGATTTAATAAAGTGCAAGACAATAACCTAAATGTAAATGTTAATCAACGGTGTTCTTTCCCAAGTGACTCATGAAGTCTATGAAAGCATATATTCTGAGAACAGGTTTATTAGCTTATTCTAGTAACAAGTGAAAATTATTACAAAAACTGATATCTCATTTTCTTTAATTAATCATTTGCAATCAATATTGTATGTTACGATTAACTCTATATGGTCTAGAGTACTAAAGGACACTGAAGAATTTACGTAATACACCATAGACATCTACTGAGAAGATTTTTGACAAGTCAAATTAGAATGTTAAAGAAATAAAAATTTAAACTGAAATATCGCACAGATTTTTACCAAACAAATATTATGTGGAAAAATAGCCTTGGAAAAAACATTGTGGGAGTATAATCAAAACAGGAGTCATTTAAATGTTTTATCAAATAAAACAGTTCTCTGATATTCCATTTTTATCCAATGAGTACTTGAGTTCCTAAGTGAATCACCAAGCTTCTGTAGTTTTGGCCATCATAACTGGCCAAAACATAGCCACAAGTTAGACACCATGTTGTTAGAATCAAAATTCTTAGGGCAGTGAGGAGAGCACACACCAAACTCAAGAGGCTGGATTTCAGAAGAGCAGACTTTGGCCTCTTCAGGGATCTGCTTGGTAGAGTACCCTGGGATAAAGCCCTGGAGGGGAGAGGGGCCCAAGAAAGCTAGTTAATATTCTATCTTCATCTCCTCCAAGCTCAGGAGTGATGCATCCCAACAAAGAGGAAGTTAGGCAAAAATGCCAGGAGGCCTGCATGGATGAACAAGCAGCTCCTGGACAAACTCAAATACAAAAAGGAGGCCTACAGAGGGTGGAAGCAAGGACAAGTAGCCTTAGAGGAAAACAGAGAAATTGTCCAATCAGCCAGGGATCAGATTAGGAAAGCTAAAGCCCTGAGAGAATTAAATCTGGCCAGAGATGTCAAGGGTAACAAGAAAAGCTTCTACAGGTACATCAGTGATAAAGGAAGACTAGGGAAAATGTAAACCCTCTTGGGAAGGAAACGGGAGACCTGGTTACCCGAGATATGGAGAAGATTGGGGTACTCAAATAATTTCTTGCCTCAGTCTTCATGGGCAAGTGATCAACCCATGCCGCCCAAGTCACAAAAGGCAAAAGCAGGGACTGCCCACTATAGGAAACGGTCAGGTTTGAGAACATTTAAGGAATCTGAAGGTGCACAAGATCACGAGACCTGATGGGACGTATCCATGGGTCCGGAGGGAGTTGGGGACATATTTGTTAAGCCACTATCCATAATATTTGAGATGTTGTGGCGGTTCCATGCAGTTCCCACTGACTGGAAAAGGGGAAACATAGTCCCCATTTTTACAAAGGGAAAAAAGGAAGACCTAGGGAACTACAGGCCAGTCAATCTCACCTCTGTGCCAGGCAAGATCATGGAGCAGATCCTCCTGGAAACTATGCTAAGGCACATGGAAAATAAGGAGGTGATTGGTGACAGCCATTATGGCTTCACTAAGGGCAAATCGTGCCTGACAGATTTGGTAGCCTTCTATGACAGGAAAGAGCAGATGACATAACCTACCTGGACTTGTGTAAATCATTTGATACTAAGCCATATGACATCCTTGCCTCTAAATTGGAGAGAGATGGATTTGATGAATGGACCGCTCGGTGCGTAAGGAATTGGCTGGATGGTTGCACACAAAGTTTTGCAATCAGTGGCTTGAATGTCCAAGCAGACATCAGTGACAACCAGGGCTCCTCAAGTGTTGGTGCTGGGACTGGCGCTGTTTAGCATCTTTGTCGGCGACATGGGCAGTGGCATTGAGTGCACCGCTGATGACTCCAAGATAGGTGGTGCAGTTGACATACCAGAAGGAAAGGATGCCATTCAGAGTGACCTGGACAGGCTTGAGAGGTGGGCCTGTGCAAACCATATTAAGTTCAACAAGGCCAAGTGCAAGGTCCTGCACCTCCGTCAAAGAAATCCCAAGCACAATTACAGGCAGGGTGGAAAATGGATTGAAAGCAGGCCTGAGGAGAAGGACTTGGGGATGTTGGTTGATGAGAAACTTAACATGAGCCAGCAATATGCACTTGCAGCCCAGAAAGCCAACCATACCCTGGGCTGCATCAAAAGAAGTATGATCAGCAGGTCAAGGGAGGTGACTTGACCCCTCTGCTCTCATGGGAGCCCTTCTGGAGTACTGCACCCAGCTCTGGAACTTCTCAATGTAAGGACATGGACCTGTTTGAACGAGTCCAGAGGAGAGCCATGAAGGTGATCTGAGGGCTGGAGCATGTTTTCTGTGAGGCCAGGCTGAAAGAGTTGGGGTTGTTCAGCCTGGAGAAGAGAAGGCTCTTGGGAGACCTTATAGCAACCTTCCAGTACCTGAAGGGGGCTGACAAGAAAGCTGGAGAGGGACTTTTTATGAGGGCATGTATCAATAGGACAAGAGTCAATGGCTTTAAACTGAAAGAGCATAGATTTAGATTAAAAATTAGGAAGAACGTCTTTACTTTGTGCGTGGTGAGACAGTGGAACAGGTTGCCCAGAGAAGCTGTGGATGCTTCATCCCTGGAAGTGTTCAAGGCCTGCCTGCGTAGGGCTTTGAGCGACCTGGTCTAGTGGAAAGTGTCCCTGCCCATGGCAGGGGAACTGGAATTGGATGATCTTTAAGGTGCCTTCCAACCCAAACCATTCTGTAAGTCTATGATTCTCATCTAACACAAGACCAAAAGGCTGTTTCTTCTATTTCAGAAAAACTTGGGCTCCAGGTACTAGCAACAGCCTCCTGACAACACATAGCCAGAAGTTATGTATCTCTGTGTATCTATGCTTGAACAGTCACTGTCACTGATGACATGAAAGTCAGGTCTAATTCAAGAGAGAAATATGACATCTTTTGGTTACCGTTGCAAACAGAACTAGAACGTGTGATTTCAGGACTAGTCGTTCTTCATACTTCATTAACTGCAAAAAAGACAATTTGTATGAGCTATGGATTATGTCTCTAATGCATAGGGACAACATCTTGCATCTACATTAGCTGACAGCGGCCAGCAATAAGACAAGAATAGACACCTGTTTTTGTTTCTTATACAAACAAAGTTGTTATGATGCATAAAGGACATTGTTTAGGTCTGTAAGCTTTTCCTTTTCACAAATGCAAGGACTTCACAACAGGTGTATCAGTAAGGATTGGTTTACACAATGGCTTTGAACTGTTTCCTTGTTTTGATAAACAAAGTATTATTATTAGTAAATCTGACAAAATGAGTCAGGACAGATAATTTTCCATCATTTCTTCTGTCTAGTATTATCGTGTAAAACCCCACAAAATTTTACCCTATGAAAATGATAAATTCTTCAGCATAAATTTTTCCAGTGTATTATTAAATTGTCATCTTTTTCATGTAAATATTGCCTGCTTTCTTGATCTCATTTACAAATGTAATAATATGTGTCCTAGTAACATGGTCCTCAGTGGCACAATTTTACACAGGTCATTGTATTTCAGAAACAAAAATATTGAACATTATAAGCAGTCTTGGATTTCTAGGCACTAACTCTGAGGGAGTCTGCAACCTCTGAATCTGTCATGTAACCAGACTTTTCTTCAGCACAAAGTATGATTAAAAGTAATAACACATGTCATACCACTGTGGCAATGCCAACACAGAGGATGCGTTTCTACAGAACAGATGGTACTTGCAATGCTAAGAAGTCTATTCTCTTCATTTTACCTCATTGTTGCTTGGCTTCTGTGCCTTCTCACACACGTCACACATTTGAAAGTGTGCACAATGTCCTCTTTCTAAAGGGCATGAACATATGAACTCATACAAACAAGATTAGAATGCAGATTAATTTATCTAGAGCATAATTCAAAATAAACTTAAAACCAAAGAGTACTAATATCTTAGCAGAAGAATCCCATAGCTATTATTTAGAAACTAAGTAATTTATAATTTTGAAAAGCTGAGAAAGGTGTCATTCATATAAAACATAACAGAGATCAGTTTACCTGCTACGTTACAGTGACTAGTATGAAATACAGCAGTTTCAAGAAGTGCCGAGTAAACTACATCATAATTTAAGACTGAATATTACGAAGAATAATTTAAAATACAAAAGAAGATTGAGGCAGGCAAAATTCCAGCTGACTTTCATCCAAAATTTATGCTCTCGTAAAAAAAATCATGAGACATTTAATGAATGTAAAAGTTTTCTAAATATCATTCACAAGGTGACATGTGGAGTATTTCAGTAACTGACACCAAGATACAAGGCAAGAAGTTACACCTACAAGAAACCAGAGAAAGGAGTTCCATATATTATACAATTAATATCATATATTAAGGTCTTGAATTTTCTTTACAGATCTGCAAAACCTCTAAATTCATGTTTATGCAGATTTTGCAGATCACAAACTGAGGGAGAAAGTACAGAACTGAACTACAACACAGTAGGTCTAGGTCCTGCTCCAAAAAATACTGTTGTGCATATTTATTTCTCAGCTGCACAAGAAGTGAGGCTCAGTTTATGAGTGCAATACTCTCAGATACAGCACTGAGAAACAGGGAGGGTTACAACTACTACAGTGAGCAAGGAACGATCTGTTGTGAACACACCAAAACTAGTCTATTAAGGAATGAGTTCATACATAGTGTAATAATAAAATGTGGTTTTTTTCTTGATCAGCAAGAGGATGAATAATGGCACTGCAAGCCAGTTTACACATGCCTTTGGCAGCCTGAAAATGACACATGCAGGATTGGGCAAAATTAACTGCCATGATCTATCCATGTGTTATCTAAAAAATTCTGACAGCCTGCTCAGTCCTCTTGTATGGCTGCCTATAAAGTCCCCTATACTGAGAGCTATTCAGCATGAATAAAGACTTGGAAAAACGCTAGCATATGTAGCATCTATATTTTAATGTCATCTGCAACTTTCTGTGTAAATTTTTCTGCAATCAGTCTTTTCTGCAATCAGTCTAGTCTAAAAAAACCTGTTATAATAAATTGGTCAGCCTGTTACTTGTCTGCCTATCTTGGTGGAGAGACAGAGATGATTGTTAATTGCATGGTATGTGATATGGTTTTCACAATGGCTGGTACAGCATAGTGACTCACAAATTATACAAAATAATTTCCTTCATCTTTATTTCTGCTAATTAACTTTATTTTCTTTCTCACTGATTCATATTCTTAGGAAGAAAACTTCTTGTAAATCACTGGTCTTCACTGGGTTATGTCTGAAATTTAGTTAAGACACACAGAGTGAACAAAAAATAAATTATTCTGCTCTTTGTTATCTACTCAGTTAAGGGATCTTCTTAACAGTTGTGAGCTTCACTGCTCTAGACAAGAGACGCTGACAGAACACGTAGCAATTTGTATGAATATTACAGGGGAAAAGAATAACTTTTCCCTTGTTAATCAATGATTAATTGTTCACAGCTAGAGATTCTTGGAATTATTCAGATGTTAAAGGATCTGAAATCCTTCAGGCTTACTGCAGCCTGTCTCAGTGTTGAAACTATATGACAGGTTATGAACCTTGTAAATAGAAGACAATTTGTTATGTCCACTCTCCATTGTCTTTCTTACTGTGACATTCTAAACAGACTCTGCTGGGACCTGTTGGCAAATACAGTGCATTATTGGTGATCTCTTTCTGTTAGACCCTTCCTGTCAGCCCAGGAAACAAGCAATGATTAGGAGGAACACTGTCCTGGTTTGAGCCAAATAAAACTAATTTTCTATTTAGTGATTTTACTTTTCAGCTCAGTCTCTTCTAAGTTGCTGAACTTGCTGAAACTAGCAGCATGTTTTTCCAGACAGTGTGTACTGCTTAAAGTGATAATCACAAGGTCACTATCTCACCTGTATTTGCTGTATTTGCACCTATAGGGAGGAGCGGACCCCAAACTGACCAACTAGGTATTCCATTCAACATACGTCATACTCAGTATAAAGCAGAGGGATCACAAGGGTCTCGACCCTTCATTTGGACCCTTCCTTCCATCTCGACACCTTCAATGGCCTAAGTCCAAGCAGAACCCTGCTAGTTTGTCTGTCTCTGATACTGATTCTTGAGTTCCTGCATCAGCTCCCACCTGTTGATGAGTCTGCTCTGGGACTTTTCCAGTGCCCTGCTCTGCAGAGCCTCTGGTGATGTAATCGTCATTGGGAGAGGGTGGAGGGAGGATTTTCTATTAGTTTTGTATATATATTTGTACATATCTGTATATATCTCTTTATTTTCCTATTTACGTTATTATCCTGTAGTATCAGTATTATTGTTTAATTAAATCTGGTAGTTTTATTTTCCAACCCGTAAAGTCTCTCTCCCTTATTCTCTTTTCTCTTCCCTTCTGGGGAGCAGAGAGGGGTTAATAGAGAGTGTCTGTCCAGGATTTAGTGGCCAGCCCAGGCCTAAACCGTGACAAACATGAAAAAAACTCTTTCAAAAGCTGTCACAGGCCTTGACTATGGGTTAAAATTCTTCACACAGCTCATCAGTGGAGGAACAAAAAAACTTAAGCGCTGTACTTCTTTAAGACCTTTGGGTACATTTCATTTTGGCTAGGAATTCTATGTGAAATCTATTTTATCGTCTCAACAGTTTTTAAAATAACTACGTAAACAGTTCATCCCCAGACAACACATGAGACTTTATTTGGGGGAGAGAATTAGTATGATAAAGCTGACTGTCACCCTTCGTTCAGGATAGATGTAGCAAGCTGTTACTACTTCTTTTTTGAAAAAGAAACAGGAAAAAAAAGGATATCTCACCAAAATATACGGTGGCTTAGATAATGAAGAGCAAGGAGTTTCTTTGGTACTAGTAAGTGGACATGGGTGTATCTGTGTACAAATCATGTAGAAAAAGACAAAGTCAGAGAAACACTCAAAATGTCATAGAGACATAAAAGTAAAATGCTCCTGAGCTAAAAGAAAGAGTGGAAATGTCTCTGAGGAGAGGAATCCTAGGAAAGTGCTGAGAAACATGAGAAAACGTTGTCCAGAGAAGGGCAGCAAAGTTGGGTGAAGGGTCTTATGAGGAGTGGCTGAGGGAACTGGGGTTGTTTAGTCTGAAGAAAAGGAGTCTGAGGGGAGACCTTGTTGCCCTCTACAACCACCTGAAATGAGGTTGTAGAGAGGTGGGTGTAGGTTTCTTCTTCCATGTAGCTAGTGACAGGACAAGAGGAAATGGTCTCAAGTTGCACCTGGGGAGATTTAGATTGGATATTAGGAGAAATTTCTTTACTGAAAGAGTGGTCAAACACGGGAACAGGCTGCCCAGGGAAGTGGTGGAGTCTCTATCCCTGGAGGTGTACAAAAAATGTGTAAATCTGGCACTTAAGGACATGATTTAACGGGCATGGTGGTGTTAGGTTCGTGGTTGGACTTGATGATCTACCCAGATACACCCATATCCACTTTCCAGGGGTCTTTTCCAACCTCAGTGATTCTAAGACAAATTGTCTCCAGTTACTTGATTC
>NW_010179214.1:120785-121929 GCF_000695765.1 Mesitornis unicolor
GAAAGAAGATTTCGTAAATTCTTTGTCAATGAGCAAACTCTATCAAATAATTTCTCTCCTATAATGGAACTAGTTCAAAGCATTCTTAAAATTTTTGTAATGATACTGGATAGGTTCTTCTCAAATTTCTTAATATAAATCAGGCTGTTACAATATTTATGAAGTTTTGATATGCAGTTATACAAACAATTATTATTTAAACAGGGATTAGAAAAAAAAAATCAGAAAATAAACAAGGAATGCCAAGTGTCTCCATATAAAATTGGGGCTTAAGAAATGCACAAAGGAACTGATTTAAGTTTCTCATTTATTTCTCTCTATTGCCCTCAAATACTGCCTCTCTTATTTTATGTCAGACACTCCTTCTATATAACAGTTTGCCTTTAACTTCAAACTAAATTCAGTTTAGGAGTTTACAAACCTCACTGGTGTGTAAAATTTTTGCAAAGATGTACATACACATCCCCATTTAGGGACCCTGACAGCAAACACCTTATCCCAAATAACCATCAACATGGCATTACAGTATTTGCCATTCCAAACTAAATGAAGGCACATACAGAGTTTCCCATCTTAGTATGCCACTAGAAAGACTTAAAGTTTGCTATAGTGTCTTTGTATATATTTCTAGACCTTAAATTAGAATTTTCAAAGTGTTAATTTTGTGTACTTTATCGCTTGACTGCATTGCTTTCATAGCCATTGGAAAAGTCACAGCAGCCCTTTGAAGGACTGATGGCAAAGCCAGTATATGGCCACATAACCTTCAGGTGAGCCTTAGGAAGACTGATTTGTCAATGGCAACTCCCGAGATATTTGTTTAGTCTTCCTCACACCACTAATGTACACAGCCAACACAACTTGAGACATGCAAATTAGCAGCCAAGAAAGAAACGAGATTAACTGTTGAGATCACAAATATTCTCCTTTTAAAATGAATTAATATTTTGGCTTAAATTTGGTTTTAGGCTCAAAAAAAGCCAAGACGCATATTTTTAATGCCTTTTTTCAAATGGAGGTTGATATTTACTATAAGCCAAACTTTGAGAAAATTCTGATTTCCTCTAGAAATCTGGCCCTTTATTGTACTGCATCTTTATTCAGTGCAGATTTAATGAGATCACAGAATCACAGAATCACAGAA
>NW_010179215.1:0-4651 GCF_000695765.1 Mesitornis unicolor
CTCCCCAGTTAGCCAGGACTGCTGATAAATGTTGGAAAGTGCTTGGCAAGCACTTCAAGACTGAGGCAAAGAAGGCATTAAGTACCTCAGCCTTTTCCTTATCCCTGATCACTACGCTTCCTCCCACATCCACTGGAGGTGGTAGACTCTCCTTAGTCCTCCTTTTGTTACCAATGTATTTATAGATACCCTTTTTATTGTCTTTAACAGTACTAGCTAAATTAAGTTCCAGCTGCCCTTTGGCCCTTCTAATTTTCTCCCTGCACAGAGTCACGGTAGCCTTGTACTCCTCCTGAGTTGCCTGCCTCTTCTTCCATAGATTATGAACTGTCTTCTTTTTCCTGAGCTACAGCCAGAGCTCTCTGTTCAGCCAGGCCGGTCTTCTTCCCCGCTGGCTCATTTTCCGACACACAGGGACGGCCTGTTCCTGCACCTTTAAGAGTTCCTTCTTAAAAAGTGTCCATCCTTTCTGGACTCCTTTGCCCTTCAGAATTGCCTCTGGATTCTGCCAGTCAGGTCCCTAAACAGACCAAAGTCTGCCCACCGGAAGTCCAAAGTGGCAGTTCTGCTAGCCCCGCTCCTTACTTCTCCAAGGATTAAAAACTCTATCATTTCATGGTCACTATGCTCAAGACAGACTCCAATCATCACATCCCCCTCAAGACCTTCTCTGTTTGCAAAGAGCATGTCCAGCAGGACACCTTGACTTGCTGGCTCCTTTACCAGCTGTGTCAGGAAGTTCTCTTCCACTCATTCCAGGAGCCTCCAGGACTGTTCCCTCTCTGCTGTGTCACATTTCCAGCAGATATCTGGGAAGTTGAAGTCCTCTACAAGTACAAGGGAAAGCGATCGCAAGGCTTCTCCCAGCTGCCTATGGAATATTTTGTCTATTTCTTCATGGCCTGTTCCTGTGCCTTTAAGATTTCCTTGTTGAAGAATGTCCACCCTTCCTGGACTCCTTTGCCTTTCAGAGCTGCCTCCCAGTGGATTCTGCCAGTCAGGTCCCTAAACAGACCAAAGTCTGCCCACCGGAAGTCCAAAGTGGCAGTTCTGCTAGCCCCGCTCCTTACTTCTCCAAGGATTAAAAACTCTATCATTTCATGGTCACTATGCTCAAGACAGACTCCAATCATCACATCCCCCTCAAGACCTTCTCTGTTTGCAAAGAGCATGTCCAGCAGGACACCTTGACTTGCTGGCTCCTTTACCAGCTGTGTCAGGAAGTTCTCTTCCACTCATTCCAGGAACCTCCAGGACTGTTCCCTCTGTGCTGTGTTGTATTTCCAGCAGATATCTGGGAAGTTAAAGTCCCCTACACTTACAAGGGGAAGTGAACGCGAGGCTTCTCCCAGCTGCCTATGGAATATTTTGTCTATTTCTTCATCCCGGTTAGGGGGTCTATAACAAACTCCCACCATGATATCTGACTTGTTGGCCTTCCCCTTGATTCTCACCCATAGGCACTCAACCCTGTTGTCACTGTCGCTAATCTCTAGGCAGTCGTAGCATTCCCTCACATACATGGCCACCCTACCACCACTTCATCCTTGCCTATCCCTTCTGAAGAGCTTATACCCATATATGGCAGCACTCCAGTTGTGTGACTCATTCCATGTTTCCATGATAGCAACTATATCATAGTTATCCCGATGCACAAAGGCTTCCAGTTCCTCCTGCTTATTGCCCATGCTGCGTGCATTGGTGTAGACACATTTCAGTCAGGATAAAGGCCCTGCCACCTTTTCACAGGGAGAGGCCCTAATTTCTGCCAGGCCATTTTCAGGGACTTCCATGTTTACTAACCCATCAGTAACCCTTACATCTTGGTTGCTGTATGGAACTCCATCCCCTACCTCCACTGGGACGGTAGGCCAAAGAGTCTCACTAGCGCATCGTCCCACACATGTCAGCGCTTCACCCACAGGCTCATCTTCAGTGAGTTGTGTTATATCCCTTTCCCCTCTCTCCCCCATTCAAATCTAGTTTAAAGCCCTTTCTATGAGCTCTACTAACTCTATATCTATCTATCTATAACTTCTATATATCAAGGTTTACAAAAAATTTAAAGTTTAAATAAAAATTGCAAGCTGAGAACACCACTGTG
Source organism: Mesitornis unicolor (assembly GCF_000695765.1). Classification (NCBI taxonomy): domain Eukaryota; kingdom Metazoa; phylum Chordata; class Aves; order Mesitornithiformes; family Mesitornithidae; genus Mesitornis; species Mesitornis unicolor. The sequence goes on from NW_010179215.1 coordinate 2,105, forward strand.
AACTGAAATAATGGTTAAGAAGGAGAAAAGTACAAATACAAAAGCCATGTAATCATGGAAATACCTCTGTATGTATCCTCATATGTCACTGTTTATTGTTATTAACTGGCATATGATTTAGCACTTATCACAAGATAGTAAAAACTGGCAAAGCACATGTCTCTTTATACAGCAAAAAATAACAGCATTAATGCATGATATTAAAAAAAATTGCATTTTGGGGTTTAAATTTGCTTCGGATGAAAGAAGAATTGCAGACTGAATTTTCAGGTAGGTGGAACTTGCTGTTGTAGTTCTTGCTCTAGAGAATCTGGATAGTACAAATTTTAAACATAGTAAGTTTGGATATTATTAAACAAATAAGGCCAAATAAAATTTTGGTATGGAAACCTGTGTTAGCTTTTTGTATTGCGGTTATTGAAAACCCTGAGGAAATTATGTTCAGAAAATCTAATTACAGTCTGACCTTTCTCCAAGAAATTAAAAATTAAGAATCACTTTCAATCACCTCTGTTGTATTTGAGTCTGATTCATATTCCTTATTTGGACTTTGATTATGCCATCAATACACACACTGATAAGCACCTACCCACATAAACAATCCTATTCATTCTTATGAGAGTACTCATGTGAAGAAACAGGTATCTATATGTAATAAGAATTATACCAGTAACATCTTACGTTTTCCTCTTAAAGAGAACAGTAGTGTTTTCCACAGTGAATTGCTTAGCACAATTTGCTTATGACAAATATTTATTTGCCCTGTCACAATTGCTTTCCACGTATTGTAGTAAACACATAACAAAGTAATTAAATTACACTGAAAAATACTAAGATGCTTGCAAAGAGCTAGAGTCTCATATTTTTAAACTTACTCAGGAACTTGGGAAAATTAAACTACAGTCTTCAGTGAGACAGGACTTAGGCTGAAAGCATCACTTGAACTTGTAAGTCCTTTTCAAAATCAAAACCACACAGAAGTGAAAACTGACCTCGATGGAGTCTGTAAAAAATTTACCATTGATAAAATTATCTCTTGTATCTCATACTAAAGATGCAAGAAAAAGAAATCTGCTTTTCAAATCAAAAGAGAGGGAAACTGGCTCCTTTTTGGCCTCAGTAAGCAAGTCTGCATTGCTCCTTGTCTTTTGGCCTTGTTAGGTGAAAGCTCACCCTTCTTTTGGTTCTGAATATATTTTAAGTAGAATAACATGTAGTGTTAACCCATTCAGCTATAATGTTTTGTATGTCAAAGGGAGACAAAGTCATACACAAATTATTTCTCCCAGCTACATAAGTTTCCAGCATTTTCAAAGTAGAAGCTCTGATATGTTATTAAAAATAATCAGAGAATATTCAAGTTGCTAAATATTTAGAAGGGTTTGAATCATCCTGTTCAACCCTCCTGAGGCTAATCTTGCAGGAATTTCCTATGTAAGCTCCTGCAGTTTTCTGCAAATTAAAGTATGTAAAATGAATTGGAGGACATTCGTCATTTTGGCATTTCCATTGTTTGTTCATATGCCCAGCAACAGAGCACAGAATCCATTTCCCCATCTAATCTTGATGCCAAAATAATGTGAAAGACATAAAATGTTAGAATATGTCTGTTATATAAACCTGATCACTCTGTAATGTTTCACTGTCTACCAGCAGCTAAAGCTGAAATGCTTTATAGCCTGCCACCTTCCCATTTCCTTTGCTGAATCTCATCAGGACTTTCACATTAGAAAATGAAGCCTATAAAATTTGAACTATGAATAAAGGACACCTGAAACAAGATACTAAGTAGAAAATAGGTAGGAGCTACATTATTTAAAATGACTGTATTATGCAGCTTTTCAAGCCTTATGCAGTAGATTTGATCCTTTTCTTGTAAGCGTTAAACTTCTGTGCAAAATAGTGCATCTGACTGATTTTAAAGTGATATACTGGAAATGGGAAGCATCTTACTAGTAGAGAAGAACCTCATTTTTTTCAACAGTGATTGCTATTGCTAACTGGGGGGGAAGTCCAAAAATATTAATAAAGCATATTCTGTTATCAAATTCAGTTCCAATTTCAATTAAGCCCTATATTGTAATGCTTTTTCTCTCAGAAGATGGTCCTCCAGTGAGATCACGTGTCAGTCAGGTTATTCTGTGCTAGACCAGAAAGTGTAGCACTGTAGTCTGAGGTTACAGCTGAAAGCCCAAACAGTGTAATAAAAGCATTTAAATATTGGCTGATTGCCTCCTCTTCCCTTCAAAAACCAACAAATATAAGTTCTTCAGTGCAAATTTCACAAATTCTTAGTTATAAATCCCTTTTTATGTCTTAGCTTAATGACTTCATGAATATGCAATGACAGTAGCTTCTCACTCACTGTTAGTGTGAGAAGCAGATCAAGCTTTGCCCCTAGCTTAACTTAACTGAAATCAGGAATCTTTACCCTGAGTTAGTTTAAGACTTAACTACAGTTATGCTACAGTCACTTGATCTCTTTGCTGTATCATAAAATTCAAGGACCTGCATTGTATTATCTTCCAGCAGTCCTGGCTGACTGGG
>NW_010179216.1:0-485 GCF_000695765.1 Mesitornis unicolor
CAGCAAGCAACTGTGGTCTTTTGAAGAAAAGCACCTGAAAAGCTGGCGGGTTGAGCAGAGCTGCACCCGTGCAGCCAGCCCGACAGTGAGAGGGCTGCAAACAGACTGGGGAATGTGGCTCAATCCAGTGTCCAAGGTCTCTAGGCTCAGTATCACAAAGACCATCATAACACACTTAGGATCTGCTGGACATCTTCTGCACTGTGGCAGCACTTTTGCTAGGGTTCTTAATTAAAGAAAGAAAGTTCGGACATTCGAATTAGCTGCAATTAACAGAAAATTTCGGAGCACTTTCTGCGTGAAAAAAGAACCTGCTTGTTCAGCCCCTGGGCAAGAGCACTGCCTGAACCAGCAGAAGTAGAGGGAAGACAGGTCCACTGTGCCAGCTTGCAGAACGAGGGAACACTAAGGCCATGAAGCTATTCCTTACGCTTGCTAAAATTCAGTGGTCTGAAGGAACAGCTCTATACATAAAAATGGAGAAC
>NW_010179217.1:0-12728 GCF_000695765.1 Mesitornis unicolor
GCTCCATTCACCACAACTATCTGTGCTTGGCTATTCAGCCAGCTTTTGACCCAGCAAAGCGTGTGCCCGTCCAAGCCATGCCCAGCCAGCTTCTCCAGGAGGATGCTGTGGGAGACGATGTAAAAGGCCTCTAAAATCCAGGTAGACAACGCCCACAGCCTTCCACAGCCAGGACTGCTGATAAACGATGGTTAATAGCTTGGCGAGCACTTCTGCCAGCTCCCTCAGGACCCTGGGGTGGATCCCATCTGGGCCCATAGATCTGTGTACATCTAAGTGGTGTAGCAGGTCGCTAACCATCTCTTCATGGATTATAGGGGCTTCACTGTGCTTTCTGTTCCTGTCTTCCCACTCAGGGGGCTGGGTACCCAGAGTACTGCTGGTTTTCCCACTAAAGACTGAGGCAAAGAAGGCATTATGTACCTCAGCCTTTTCCTCATCCCCAGTCACTATGCTTCCCCCCACACCTACTAGATGGGGGGAGACTCTCCTTAGTTCTCCTTTTGTTGCTAATGTATTTATAGAAACCCTTTTTCTTGTCTTAACAGCACTAGCTAGATTAAGTTCCACCTGCGCTTTAGCCCTTCTAATTTTCTCCCTGCACAGCCTCATGGTAGCCTTGTGCTCCTCCTGAGTTGCCTGCCCCTTTCTCCATAGATCATAAACTCTCTTCTTTTTCCTGAGCTCCAGCCAGAGCTCTCTGTTCAGCCAGGCTAGTCTTTTTTCCCACCAGCTCGTTTTCCATCACACAGGGACGGCCTGTTCCTGTGCCTTTAAGAGTTCCTTCTTGAAGAGTGTCCAGCCCTCCTGGACTCATTTCCTTTCAGAACTGCCTCCCAGGGGATTCTGCCAACCAAATCCCTAAACAGGCCGAAGTCTGCTCACCAGAAGTCCAAAGTGACACTCCAGGAACCTCCAGGGCTGTTCCCTCTCTGCCATGGTATATTTCCAGCAGATATCCAGGAAGTTGAAGTCCCCCACCCGACTACAAGGGGAAGCGAACGCGAGGCTTCTCCCAGCTGCCTATGGAATACTTTATCTATTTCTTCATGCTGGTTGGGTGGTCTATAACAAATCTTCAACCTGGTTAGGTGGTCTATAGCAAACTCCCACCATGATATCTGACTTTTTGGCCTTTCCCTTGATTCTTAACCATAGGCACTCGACCCTGTTGTCACTACCGCTAATCACTAGGCAGTCATAGCATTCCCTAACATACATGGCCACCCCACCACCTCTCCTTCCTTGCCTATCCCTTCTGAAGAGCTTATACCCCTCTATGACAGCACTCCAGCTGTGTGACTCATTCCACCCTGTTTCCATGATAGCTACTATATTGTAGTTATCTCAATGCTTCCAGTAGCTATTCCAAGAGCTTCCAGTATCTCCTGTTTATTGCCCATGCTGCATGCATTAGTGTAGACACACTTCAGTTGGGGTAAAGGCCCTGCCACCTTTTCACAGGCATAAGTCCTAATTTCTGCTGGGCCATTCTGAGGAGCTTCCATGGTTACTAACCCACCAGTAACCCTTGCATCTTGGTGGCTATATGAAACTCCATCCCCTACCTTCACTGGAACGGTAGTCCAAAGCATCTCACTAGAGTATCGTCCCACAAATGTCAGCGCTTCACTCACAGGCTTATCTCTAGTGAGTTGTGTTACCTCCCCTTCCCCACCTACCCCCTTCAAATCTAGTTTAAAGCTCTGTCTATGAGCCTTCCTAACTCTTGCCCCAGGAACCTTTTCCCCCTTTGAGATAGACGTACCCCATCTGTTGCCACCAAAGCTGGTGAAGTGTAAATTGATCCGTGATTAAAAAACCCAAAGTCCTACCTGTGGCACCAGTCTCTGAGCCAGGCATTGATCTGTTGGCTCTTTCTGTTTATCGCCTCAGATCTTCCTGCAACTGGTGAGACAGAGGAGAACACTACTTGTGCTCCAGATCCCTTAACCACCCATCCCAAGCCCTTGAAATCCCTCTTCATCATTCTCAAACTGCTTGCCGTAATTTCATCATTGTGTATCTCAAAGACCATCAACGGGTAGTAGTCAGAGGGTTTAACTAGGGTAGGGAGTTTTCTCTGAATGTGCTTGACCTTGGGAGGCAACAGACTTCCTTGAGGAGTGGGTTGCATCTGCAAATAGGACCTTCCACTCCCTTCAGAAGTGCATCCCCTATGACAAGGACACATCTGTCTTTCTTACTTGAAGATGTTTTTATGCGTGGCTTCCTCTGATTTAGCCTTAGCAGTGCCTCTGAGGTAGGCGAGTTGCCTTCTTGCTCTTTGTTCAGTTCCTCTTGCACAACATCATAACTGTTTTGCAAGGGCACATAGGAAGATGTGCACATAGGAAGTTACTAGGGGAGGAGGCATGTCTGCCATGCCTGTTGCTCCAGGAAGAAACATGTTTCTTGTTGGTCCCTGTTCTCTAAGTCCATCCTGCTATGATCAGCCTGGTGTAGAAAGGCTAGGGAGCCCTCAACCTCGTTCTCTGGGTCTGCCTCAGGGAAGGGAGGGTACGGCTTCAATGGTCTATCTCCTCCTCACACTCCCTGATTGTTCTCAGCCTACTTACCTCCTCCCTGAGCTCCACCACTACGTGCTTACTGCTGCCATCAGACACCGGCATAAGAGTGGGGCACACCCTGCAGCTCAACACCTGAGTGGCAGTATGCTCCCACCGTTGTTCTGTCTGGCAAGCTGCGTCTGCCTTGGTGGGTGCATGGCTGAGGGAGGCCATGGGTCTCTGCCTGGTGGAAACCATTGCTTACCGGTTGATCTGGCCAATGTCCACCACCCTGCTTGCTCACCCTGCCTGCACAAAAACTGCCATGCAAACTGCCGCACCATGCCCTTCTGACACGCCACGCCCTTTTTGCCCGTCCTGGTCGCCGCGCACCCTGGAGGCGTTAACCCCTGAGGGGATTAACTGTCACTCTTGTCCCCACCCATGGTGACTCAGTGCTGACCGTTGTCAGAAGCTCGTTTCCCTTTTTTGGGGGGACGGGAGGGGGGTATGGGGTACCTTCTCTGTCCCTGCGCTTTTTTGCCTTCGCGCTTGTTTTTGTTGGTTGGTTGGTTGGTTGGTTGGTTTTTTGTGTTGTGTTGTGTTTTGTTTTGTTTTGTTTTTCCTGTGGTTTAGCTGCTTTTGTCACTTCAGCAAGGTCCCCTTGCGTGATTCTCCGTTCTGGAGCCCTTCACCTCGGTGACTTCACTTAAATGGCAGTACACTGGGTTTTAAACTGCTGCCGTTTTTTAAACACAATTATAACACAATTGTATTTAAAAGGATCACTACAAATTCATTTATCCTTTTCTGAACTGACACATTTGGTCTGATTTTTTCCCTAAGTTCTCTCAGTCTTAAGACACTCTGTTCCAACAATCTACTGTTCATATAGAATGGTTTTTTTCTGATTTTTAGATATATATTTTTTTAAATTCTCATTTTCCTCATTGTAGACAAGTAAAGCAGACTTTTTGCTTCTTCAAAACAGGCTCTATCACATCCATTATGAATCTTCTCTTTTAACCACTGAAATCCTAATACCCCTATACTTCTCAGCTGGTCATTTTTGTTAATTTATACCTGCCCAGCTGAACTAAATCACCAAATTTGTATGTCAATTTTGGTGGGTTGTTTTGTTTTTGTTATTGTGGTTTTTTGATTTGATTTGGCTTGGATTTGGTATTTTTGAGAAACAAGCCAAAAAAAAAGGCTAAATAGGAAAAAGAACTTCCCCATCTAGAATAAGTGGCACAAATAAGTGGCCAGTTATTTTCTCTTTCACTACCTATAACTGTCCCTCTCTAAACAGGGACATATTTGGATTTGAAGGGAGAAGTGCATAGAGTATAGGAAATGGACCCCTGCTGTTCCTGGGCCTTTGTCAGTGCTGAAACTATCTGTGAAAAAGAAAGGCATAAACATGCTTAGTCTCTACTCTATAATCTGTCCTGGGATCATAAATTGAGATTAAATTGGCCGATCTTAGGTATTTATGCCACTGAATGCTTGAATTTACTTGGGAATATAAAATATCACTCAATATTAGGCCACAGGTGAATCTGTCACTAACTGTACCTCATAGGTCAAATCACTAACACAGAAAAAAAAAAAAAGGCACCTTTTTTTTGTAGTTTGCAAATTTGTAGCTTGCAGTGCCTAAAATACTTGTCCAGGAGTTTCTACTATTCAATTTGGAATTATGTGAAACTTTATTTTTGATGCATCAAGGTTCATTAGCATGGAGAAATGCTGACTTCTGCACTGAATGTCATGACATCACAGTGTGGATCTATGTAGGCAGACAGAACATGGCAGCCTTCATCAGAAATTAAGGAAAATATTTATAGAAAAATAATATGGCAAAAGATTCAAGGTAGAAAGTCTTAAAGTTGTGTTGACTACAATAAACTCATATATACCATGATGAGCACTTTGATATATCTTAGAAGTAGAAGAAACATTCAGCTAAATTTTAAGACACTATAGGTATTTGTATGAGGGGGTTCCTGAGAAAGAGAGAAAAACAACTGTTGGGGGTTTTGCAATTGGATCCCAGTGCCTGGATCACTGCACAGGAAAATTCACTTCCAGGCTTTGTATTTTGGGTCACGTAGTAAACTCAGTGTTTTTTCTTCTTGATGCATGCGTTTACTTCTGGTGGTTTGCACTGCTTCTATCCCTCCTGATCTGTTGAACTTGTCTTTGAGAGGAATGTGAAGATTTACTGCAGTAGGAAAGTGTAGAGAAATAATCTGGAAGTCCTAACATCACTCCTACTCTTTGCAGAGGAATGAAGGGAGAAAAAGGAAGACTGGGGCAGGACCAGGTGAGGTGGGGCCAGGGTGCCCAGGTTCAACTTCTAGGTTTGTACCATCTATTTATTCCTTTAAATTGAATGGAGAGGCGCAATTCAGCAATATGATAGAATAACTGAATAGGAATTTTGAATACTGCTTCCTAGATAAAAGTAGCGAGATCATTTCATCAGAAATGTCTGTTCCCAGAACATGAAAATGCCTTAAAAGCCTCTCAGCCCAGACACATGGTGGAAAAGTGATTGCCTCACTTAGACTGAGTAGACAGTTCTTGAAAGATATGGTTTTGCTTTATGTATATATCACCCTATCATTCAAGTGAAATATAAATGGAATGAGAGAGAACTTTACCTTGATTCAACAGCTACTGTCAGACTTCTCAAAAATCTCTGTTAAGAGGACAAGTTAAAACAAATTTACAAATGCACAACAGCTATATGTACTAGTTGATATTTTCTGCCTGTTGAGGGACATTTACCTCTATAGAGCAAAAGTGATACAGACCTTGGGAAAATCTCACCTTCACTTTCAACCAGTTCTTGAGATACTTCATGAAAACAAGCTGCTGGTGTTAAATAGCATGAACGCAGACAGCCTCCACACCCACCTTTTAAAGCAGCGTTAGTTTTCAGCAGTCCTCAGGTTTTGGGACAGCCTGTGACAGAGTCTGTCTTCACCGGCAAGTGCTCAAGTCACACTGCCCAAGTCACAGAAGGCAAGGACAGGGATTGGCAGAATGAAGAACCACCCACTGTAGAGGAAGAGCAGGTTTGGGACCATCTAAGGAACCTGAAAATGCATAAGTCCACGAGACCTGATGAGATACAGCAGTGAATCCTGAGGGAACTGGTGGATGTAGTTGCTAGGCCACTATCTCTGATATTTCAGAAGTTGTGGTAGTCTGGTGAAGTTCCCACTGAATGGAAAAGGGGAAACATAACCCCCACTTTAAAAAAGTGATAGAAGAAGAACGTGGGGAACTACAGGCCAGTCAGTCTCACCTCCATGCCTAGCTAGATCATGGAGCAGATCCTCCTACAAACTATGTTAAGGAGTATAGAAAACAAGGAGGTGAATGATGACAGGCAACATGGCTTCACTGAGGGTAAATTGTGCCTGACAAATTTGATGGCCTACTATCATGGATTTACAGCATTGGTGGATAAGAGGAGAGCAACTGATGTCATCTACCTGGACTTCTGCAAGGCATTTGACACTGTCCCGCATGACATATTTGTCTCTAAATTGGAGAGACATGGATTTGATGGATGAAACACTCAGTGGATAGAGAATTGGCTCCATGGTTGCACTCAAAGTGTTGCCGTCAACAGGTCGATGTTCAAGTGTAGATCAGTGACAATTGCTGTTCCTCAGGAGTCAATACTGTGACCAGTGCTGTTTAACATCTTTGTTGGCAACGTGGACAGTGGGATGAAGTGCATCCTTAGCAAGTTTGCTGATGACACCAATCTGTGTGGTATGGTCAACACATTGGAGGGAAAGGAGACCATCCAGAGGAACTTTGACAGGCTTGAGGGGTGAGCCCATGAAAACTGCAGGAAGTTCAACAAAGCTACATGCAAGATCCTGCACTTGAGTCAGGACAAATACAGGCTGAGTGAGAACGGATTGAGAACAGCACTGAGGAAAAGGACTTGGAGGTATTGGTAGATGAATAGCTCAAAATGAGCCAGAAATCTACACTTGCAGCCCAGAAAGTCAACTGTATCCTGGGCTGCATCCGAAGAAGCGTGACCAACAAGTCAAGGGAGCTGATTCTCCCCCTCTACTCCACTCTTGCAAGACTCCACCTGGAGTATTGCGTCGAGCTCTGGAGGCCCACTAAAGAAGGACATGGACCTGTTGGAGCAAGTCCAGAGGAGAGTGATGAAGATGATCATAGGACTGGAGCACCTCTTCTATGAAGACAAGCTGAGAGGCTTGGAGTTGTTCAGCCTGAAGAAGGCTCCAGGGATCTTATTGCAGCCTTCCAGTACTTGAAGGGGGCCCACAGGAGAGATGAAGAGGGACTTTTCACAAGTCCATGTAGCAATAGAATGAGGGGGAATGGTTTTAAACTGGAACAGGATAGATTTAGACTAGATAGTAGGAAGACACTATTTACTCTCAGAGTGGTGAGACACTGGCGCAGATTGCCCAGAGAAATTGTGGATGTCTCTCTTGACAGTGTTCAAGGCCAGGTTGGACAGGGCTTTAAGCAACCTGATCTAGTGGTAGATGTCCCTGCCCATGGCAGGGGGGTAGGACTAGATGATCTTTAAGGTCCCTTCTAACCCAAACCATTCTATGATTCTATGATCAGCCTGATGATCACTCAGTAATATTAGAGTGATTGAAAGTAACTTTCAACTTGCACAATGTGAAGAACATGGAAACTCAAGAGCACACTTAAAATGTGCAGGTCATTATTTTATTGTCCACATCATTTAATGGTTTTAAGTACAGTTTTCAAAATACCTTGGCTCAACTCTTACTCAAAACAATACTTTGTTTTATTTTCCATCTTTTGACTGCCAAAGAAAATTTAGCTAAGCCCTCTGTCTTAAAGTGAGCTGTTTTTCCACATAGTGAGCTCCACTAGAAACTCACATTTCTTTTCTTCCTTGGTTTGGGTGCCCAGCCATCACCACTGAGGATATAAAACATCTTGTTTACTTCTAGCCACATCACTGGGGCTGTTGTCATGTTGTTTCAGAAATGCACTGCAGCTAGCTGCAGGTACCAAATGGAATCATAGAAAGGTAGAGGTTCTTGATTGAATTTATTTGTGTTTGAATCTGTCAGGGATAAAAGAGCCAACAAATAATAAAATAGATGCAAGCCTCTGTAAGTCAGCAGCCACCTGCTACCTCTGGGCTATTAGAGAGGCCCTCAGCATGACAACACAAATCCATGCTGGCAGGCCAATCACAGCTTTAAAAAAGCCCTACATCAGCTCAACTTGTCAACTCAGTCAGCAGAGTGACAGCAATGTTGAAATTTCATTTTTCCTGATATTGATTGTGAATTCTTTTATCACATTATTTTTACTCTCACCCTCTCATCATCTTTTAAATACTGATAATGCTGAAGGCTCTAAAATGCAGTCTATCTAGTTTTTCTTTTTGAGAAATGGAAGTTTGATTCTGCTCTTTTTTTAATTCCTCAAATAGGTTAAAGTTCTGGTTTCATTTCTCTCCCTTCTATACATCTAAATCATGTAAATTACAGGGAACTGTAAAAGTCAAAGTACTCATCACAGGCACCATAATTATTGATAATAATCTATTCTTCAAAGCTAGCACCATTTCATATGCTGTTCACTAATGTCACTCCCATTTATAGAATGAGTCAAATTCTGTGCTGACTTGTATCACCTGCAACTGCATTAAAATTAACCCTGAGAGTTTAGGAATTCGAACACAAAATTTATATATGGTGGTATGCTGTTGTCTTACAATGGTAACTTGTTTAATAAGGTTTTGCAAAGAGACAGAACAGAATGCACCGTTAGTAAAAGGTATATATATTTAGGGCTGTGAAAAGGAATTAAATCAGTGCAGTAGTTTGAAGCAAATCCTGGCATTTTTTTAAACAACAAATGAAACCTTGACCTCAGTATCCTCAGTAAAAGTTTTGCCAATAACTTCCACAGGGGTGAGATTTCACTCCTGTGGACTGAATTTGAATAGAAGAGCAGAAGTGTGCTTTTTTTTTTCTTTTAAGTTGTTTGCTTTAAGAAAGTTTGTCAAAAGCACCCTGCCTGAGCCAGAGGCTACTGAACTGATATTTAGAGATGATGAAGAAAGGAGAAAATAAAACAAAGATGTAAGTTTTTTCTTTTCCTTTCACTGTTCATAATCACTGTAAATCAGTGATTTATGTCTCCATGTCTTCAGCAGTGTATTATGAAGGCTTGATATGATCACGTACCTGTGGTCATTAAAAGAGTCTTAAAGCTTTCTGTTTGGTCTCATTTACACTCTAGAAAGTCTGCATTACTAATTTGAACCAGTTAAGGAAGATGATTCAGTTTGAAACCAAAGTAGGTAAATGATGAGGTTCCTCTGGGACATCCTCAAAACATGGACTTGGCCTTAGTAAAAGGAGTAATCACAGACACTCAAATTTCAGCATCTCTGAGCTGTCAGTGACCTGATTCTCTTCATCCCTTATTATGACATCATGTATTGGGGAGAGGCTTGAAAATAATCCAGGAAAGCTGTCTCTTTTTTGAATCATGGGAAGTTACATGTGAATCAAGAAATGACTTGCGGGTTCAGATATCAGGCCAAACATACAACATGAGCATATGGAGAGATCTTAATTTGTCCCCTGCTTTTTTCCGTCCCTTAAGATTCTATCAACACTGAGACAAGAGCATTCTGCAACTCCTGCAACTTTTCAAGATAGACTTCCTTTATTTTTCCACTATTTTTTTCTTGAACTCTCTGAACTCCTTTTAGCAAGCCCTTAGGGTGTTTTGCAATTTCTATCCTGCAACTGTATTGTTTAACTATGAAACATACTAAATAAATAAATAAACATGAGAAAGGCTTTGCTTGTTAAAGTTGCATTATCCAATAGATCATTTCATTCCTACTATACATTCACCTATGGTCTTTCTTACAGCACATGAGCACAATTCAGGTAACTTAGAAGTGAATAAAGCTTTTTGTTTAGTTAGTATCGTCTTCCTTTCTGCATCTAAGCTCCTATGTATATCATAAGTGTAACACAGTCTAGTAATAGCGTAGTACAATAACTGCTGTACAAAAATGTATTCTCATAAGCAACAAGTCAGCTAAAATTCTTCAAAATTTCTCTTGAAATAAATTTACCTTTTCTTTCTGACTACATTATTCACAACTTGATATCACACACAGTAAGAATAAAATTCAATAACCTTTAAAAACACCTTTCCTATCTACGTGGTATGATGGGTATTATTGTAGCCAGACTAATAATTCATACTTAGAAAACAATTCTGTTTCCTGTGTGATTAGCAAGACATTAGCAAAGAGAGTGCTACTATTAAGGAACACATTTTTCAGGCAATCTCTAGAGTTTCTAGAAAGAAAAAAACCAACAAACCTAGAATCTAGAGATCTCTATTCCTTTTAAATCTGGGACTTCCCTTGTTACAATTCTGCCTTGAATGAGTTATTGGAACATGTACCTTGTGTCACACTGTTCATCAAGATGTCACATTGTATCATGTCACTTTATGTAGCTCAATATGACAGATGCATCTCTAAAGCAATGCGTCACCATGTCCCTTGGCATGAGGAGATGTGAAAATAAATACATTCCTGTTTTGTTTACAGTAAATTTCTTCCAGAAGTAGGAAGAAAAAAAAAAAAAAACAAAAAGAAAAGAAAAGAAAGCATAAAACAAACTGCTTTTATTTAGTTTTGGAATATTTTAAGAAGTAAATGAAGGAAAAAGATGGTGCCTCCCTTATTCATATTTTAAAAATATATATATATATACACACCAATTAATACATGCCCAGAATGCATCATTTTATTCTGTTATTCCTTTGATTTAAAGGTTAGAAAGAATATTCCTATAAGCAAGTTGTAAGCAATTGTTATATGTTCTATAGATAGCTAGGGAAATTACAAACTTGGAAAAAATTACTAACAAATTGAACAGATAGTAAATTCTTCTTTTGTTGGTAACAAATAATTGTATTTAATTTTTTAAAACACACATATTAATTAATATTTAGGGTTATTTAGTTTTCTATTTTCCTTGAAACAGGCTTTATAACTTATTTCCACATTATATTGGATTGGCTAGTGGGTAATATACTGGATTCACTGATAAATTCTGTTTGCTATGGACTATTCTTGTGTTGAAATAAGCTGTAAAACTACGTTAGTTGGCTGAGGAGGCCAGACACTGGCCTGCTTTGCATTACTGATATTTTGCAAAGCAGGTGGACTGCAGTGATGAATTTGGCTCAGTGTTCACATAATTGTGTATAGGTGGCCTGATTTACCACTGGGTTACTTGAGTCCATTAAGGATGTAATTCCAGTGAGTCAAATTCACACTTTCATAAAGCAGAAGTAGGAGGAAAAAGGCAGCCTGTCACAGGGCATTATGGTTCACTAATTGTCTGTTCATTCTCCTCGATCACTGTACCTAAATTCGCAGGTTAAAGTAGATGGCAATGATGCATCATTCACTGGTCACTGCTCTCTCTCCCAGCACCAAACTCCTTGTCTGTCTGTTTCTTCACAATGCACCATTATTTGCTAGAGGCCATAGTTCTAAACCACTCTTGTGCTTTGAAATAGAAAAAGCATTACTCATCTCTCAGCCTTGAGACTTATTCTAGTCAAGCTTTCAAACACATGAGAAGCAAGGACTGACAGGGCTGGAAACTGAAGTCCTATATGCAAACATGCAGAACAACATACTATTTCCAAACAATTCGGTATCCCTAATCTAGCCCTGTCAATTTGTTTTAACTGTTATCCAAAGAGTTTATATCAAGGCTTGGAGAGTATGCTGTTACCATTTACTATGTCTTAATGTCTGCCCCGAGATTGTGGGTAGTAGTGTGTACTCATCTGAAGTGAGAGAAAGAAAACATTGTTAGATGGTGGCATCATCTGCACAGAGTGGATCAAGAAAAAAACCTGATCTGAACTCCATCTCAAAGCACAGAGATAAAAGTCCCCATAACCCAGCTTCCAAAATGAAAGTAGATCAGGTCACCAAAAACAATCACGGATGGCTATACTGCATCCTCAGAATATGATTTTATAGGCAACTTAGTAAACTAATGAAATACATTGCAACAACTTCTAGGTCTGACTTAGGGTGCTTTTCAAGTTAACGTTCATCATGAAAGATTCCACATCCCTATCTCTGCATTTGCAAGTTGTATGTTTTTATCTATCTCTAATCTAGCTATTTTAAGAAGATTTGGGCATGTAAACATGAAGTCAAATGACATTAGGACTGCAGTGTGGTATGTAGTGTACCTTCGAACCTTAAAGAAGATCAAAAAAATATTGAGTAATCAAATAAAAAGCATCAGTAATAAAATCTCGCAATTTCTCCAGTGATCTTGGCAGAAAATATCAATCATTCTTTAACAAGATGGGGACACTTTTTGTTTCCTTTTATCATTACATCCATGATGAATATTCTAGATCAGTCCACTATTTATAAATGCTCATGTTGTCACTCTCAGATTCACATCTTCCAGTACAAGGCAAACCAAGGATTGATTTACTTGTAACATAGAAAAATTGGGCAATTGTTTTTAAAAACAGGAGACTGAATTATTTTGCTTGATATTTCTCATGCTATTCAGATTATTTTCTTAACTGGGAGCTGACGTGCTGCAGCCATTCTGTTCTTTCCTAAGCTTCATGTTGCTCTTACAGAGAACAGACAGAAGACAGATGTTTTACATATGATGTTGTCAGATAGTTTGAATGGCCATACCTGTGAAACAAGAGAGGAAGAAGAGATTGAAAAGCTTCGTTATTTAGATGAGTACTTAATTAGGAACACAGTTCTGTAAGACCAATATTGTTTTCTGTTCTCGTTTGTTCTTCGCATAATACAAATAATGGCACACCAATTGTATATGATTATAGATAGATATTTATGGAGCTAGATTTTGCCTCTACAGTTAATTATGGTTTTGCATATGAGGTAAGCTTTCAATTGCCACCATGGCATTTAACTGAATCTATTTTAGTTTCTTTTTTTCTATTAAGCCTTGGATTGCTAGCTGTTTTGCTCACCCTTCTGTGCGATTCTCTCTACTTGTAGTATGACAGATTTTCTAGTGACCAAATATAATTCATGTTAAAACTTTATAAACCATTATATTATTTACATTTATATAATATAAATATATTTGTATAGTT
>NW_010179218.1:0-15231 GCF_000695765.1 Mesitornis unicolor
ACCCTGTAAGGAAAGAAAGAAAAGTCTCAGCTGGGGATGAAGAAATGGAGAAAGCAGAGAAAATAAAATAAAATAAAAATCTGTCACCAGTTTGAGAGTGTCCTAAAAATTAAAAAATGAAATAAAAGAGCCACCTCTTGTTCAATGGCACCAATACCTCAGTTCTATAGCAGGAGCAAAGAGCATACTGAGGAGCGCCGGCAGGCCGGGGATGGGAGGCATCAAAGAGGTTTCTGCTAAAATCACCGTAGATCCTGCCACCAGAAAGAGAAAACATCGAAGGGGGAGTACCAGTGAAAGTGAAACCTCACACAGACGTAACGTACAGCTACAGCGACACGTTTACTGCCAGAACTATCCACATAAAGAATTAGAGAAACTGTCCACACGTTTTTCCTAAGCATTACCGCTTGCGTTTATCGATAAAGAAGCAGCAACCAACAACTGCTGAAAGGGGTCACGTAGAGCGTCATGGACAACAATGGAGTTTATGCTTTCCTTTTGTATGAAAATGTTTCTGGGGAGCAAACAGGAAACATTATCGACGTTAAAAACCAACAGCCATACAAACATGTACAGAAGGAATTATTTTCAATTCAGAATTTAAATTCAGTGACTATTTCTCCACATAGCCACTAGAAACTAGGTGTGCTTCTAGTGTCTAATGCCAGACAGAATACAACCTCGATGGACAGCAGATGGCTGGAGATCACCTCAACACCTTTGAGCAGATGCATACAATCATATGAATAAATAAACTATGCATAAGACATCAAAGCACCTTTAATAAAACTGTTTCACATAGCAGCAGTGTACATTAACACAATTCAGGCCTGACTATGTCTATTTTTTTTTCAATGAATAGAAGTTCTGTAAAAATGCGTAAGTCACCAGGATGGTTTTTGCCGGTTTCATCAAAAACAACAGCTGAGAACGTGGCTATCCCTCCCAGTAAAACCAGATACCTGAACTGGGATACTCTGGTCATGCTGCAGCATTTCACCTGGCAAGGACTGAACGGGCCCAACACTGTCACCTTCAAAAGGAGACAAACCGAATTACACTCTCGTTAGCCAGCACCTGGGGGTCTCCAACCAAACCCTTTATTAATGAACGCCAAAGGAAAACACGTTCAGAGTTTCAGCTCCCAGGCTGCACCCCAAAGCTTTGTCAGAAGCCCCAGCAGAGCAGTCTGCAATGCGGGTCACGTTACGGCTTCCTACCAGCACAAGGCAGAATGTGCCACGAGAAGCACCCGGCGCGGTTTGTGACCGCAGTCCTTTCAGTCTCCACCGCCACCCTAATGAGACACAGGGCCTCGTAACGCCCACCAAAGCCACCGCTCCAGTTACCTTACGGGTTGGGGCGCCGGATTTGTTGTCAGAAAACAAGTCCAACAGTCTTTCAATGAGATGCTTTTTTTCCTCTCTTGACGACACGGGCATTTTCTTTTCTTTGTTTACTTGGTTCAAAAACAATCCCTTGAGCAAATCATGGCTTTGCCGAGCAACACAGGAAGACCGTTAAAACCACGGAACACCTGCGTTTCTCAAAAAGCTTACAACAAAGGTCCTGCATGGAGAACACACATACTCACAAATACAGAAAGCAACTTCTGACCACCCTTCACATTATAGGAAACGTGAAAATGCAAGACAGCTACCACTATGAAGCGGTGATGTTTTCCCCAAGTTTCAAAGAGCAGTGGAGCCGTTCAACGGATGCTGTTACCTCCTAGGACATCTCTCTCAAGAGGTGACTCGGTGCTTTTGGCCAACAGCTCGATACGAATCACACACAGAAATGTAGATTGTCCCACTTAATTATTAACTTGGTCTAACCCCAGGGTGTTGGTCAAGGCTTCAGCTCAGCCTCCCAGGACCTCAGTCACCCTGTGCTGAAATCCAGCAGCGTGAGCAGAGCCGCAGCAGGTTACTCAACACACACCTGTGACTCGTAGGGCTCCTCTGCCAGCTCGGCGTGGCACTCCTCGACGAGCACATCGCGAATGTTCACGAGCTCCTTGCACCGCGAGTAGCGGAAGACGTCCACGCGCAGGACGCCGTGCACCAGGGAGTAGACCTTCACCAGCAGCGTGTGGCCGCGCACCAGGGAGGAGAACCGCTGGTTGGCGCCGTCGCTCCACCCGGCCCCGCACACCAGGGACCTGGCAGACGAGCGCATCTTGCACATCTTGAACTCTAGAGCCTGGAGCAACAACATGGGAAACACTGCCCTAAACAGAGAATCGGCACGGAAACCTTCTGTTTTCTCAACACACTGTTTGAATTAAATATTAAATGGCTTCATAATTATTGCAGCGGCTTATGTTAATTCCTAGGACTGCTGTAAAGTACATAGCGTAATTCCTATCCATCACATCCATTACATCTCATTTTCTACAGCTCCTCAAAGGAGAGGGTAGCAAGGTGGATATTGGTCTTTTCTTCCCAGGAACAAGTGATGGGACGAGAGGAAATGGCCTCAAGTTGTGCCAGGGGAGGGTGAGGTTGGATATGGCGAAAAATTTCTTCACGGAAAGAGTAGCCAAGCACTGGCAGGGGCTGCCCAGGGCAGTGGTGGAGTCCCCATCCCTGGAGGGGTTCACAAACCGTGTGGATGTGGCACTTGGGGACGTGGTTTATGGCCATGGTGGGGTTGGGTTGAGGTTGGACTGGGTGATCTTGGAGGTCTCTCCCAACTCTAATGACTCTGTCATTTTATGATATCACTTCAATATTGTACATAGCTGCTAACGAATCAGAGCAAACAGCATAAATGAAAGATAGTTCAGTATTAACTCATCATCCCCATTAAATTCTTAGGAGTGTAGAGATGTCTTCTCCAGACAAAAACCTCACAATCCATGGGGTTTTTTTTCAACAAGGTAACAGAAAACGTGGCAGGAGCCCTGCAGCCCTTCTGTCCCTGGCAGGCCACAGTAATTAAGTTCTCATCTAACCCTTTCCACAATCACTATCTGTAATTACGCCTTCAAATGAATTTACAACAGAAATCTACTTTTTTTTCTTGCTGGTCATTAATACTGGTCAATAAAAGGTTAGGCCTGAAGCAGAAAAGAAAAATGAATAGAAAAAAAGAATAACAACAATGTTTTTACATCCAGTCAGGCAACTTCAGGTGTTTTTTTCTTCTTTTTTTTAATCCCTTTAGCAAATGTCCCTGAAAACAAAAGGCTGGGTAACATTTTGCGACCGTTAAATACAACGCAATTCAGTTACACACAGGAATTCCTGTCTGCGTGCGCACGTCTGTGGAAAACGTTTATCCACCTGCTGGTGAAGGTGATGTGTGGGCATTCCCGTTAGCAAAACCCACATTGCTTCACTGTTCTGAAAAGCACCGTGATTTGAGGCACACTTCTGCTCCCCAGACCAGACATGAAGACATCAGTGAACAGCATCACCCCTACCTGGAAAGGAAGCTCCTGAAGATGGCTTGGAATCGCTTTTAATTCCTTCAGAGGCACTTTTGATCTATTGCCATAATCCACAAAAAACACCTGCAAAAGGAATCAAGAGCATCTGCAGAGATGTCACTGCATGGAAAGCTCCACTTTTAGTGGCAAGGGAAGTGACGACCGACACAATGCTGACACTGCAATGCAATGTTATCAGGTGACAGGGAAGCAAATTCAGAGTCTGGAAAACACAAATGAAGTCATACTGAAAATAACAGCTCACATCTTATCATGTCTATTATTTGAACCCTTGGCTTAAACGTCCACTGGTAACGCAAAGAGTCTGCTACATCCAGGAAAGGGAAATTCCTCTGAAAGGCTCCAAGTCTCTTCTCGCAATTAAACCTTTATAACGTTACTTTTGCTGCCTCGATTGCTTTTAGATAAGCAAATGCCACCATGGATCAGGTGACACTGTAGAAACACAAAAGAGAAGTGTTTCCCATGCACTGTTTTCATGACTTTAAACAGATGACAGTGCTCAGTAGTAACTCTGTCACTGCGGCACCCCGCTATGTCAGAAATCAAGAAGTTCAAAGGAGGAATGGGCTGTGCAAAGGCCACTTTTACAATGATCTAAAAAACAACTGCTGAGAAGTACTGGCCTGAAACATAAACACTGATCTTGAACTGGGCACTAATTCCCATTACTGATACTGACACAAAAAGCCAAAATATTTTGATGAATTTGCTGATGCAGAACTCGGCAACACAAACACTGATGATAAAAGGTCACACCGAATGGACCCAGGAACCCAAGAGGGAAGGGGAAAACCAAACGGTACGAGGTAAAAGACCACATCCTTTGGAATCTTGACAAACTTCCGCTAGATGTGCTCCAGTTTTATTTATAAATTCTAATTTGTTGTAAGTCACCAAGGAGACAGAACAAAGCATGAGATGCCAAGATGCGGCCCATGCAGAAACGCTATGAAAAGGCCAATGTGGCACGTGCCACAGGAAATATCCCTGAGCGCAGGGAGAGACGCTGCGTTGGAAGAGCAACCCTGGCATCGCTGCAAGAGCAAAGGCAGAGCCCTAAGTACGGGAGCAGACAATTCTGTTTTGAGCTCAGTTTTCTAAGCAAAATACAGGAGTGAGATGGAGATGGAGATGAGTTAAACAATGAACCAATGCAGTATGTGGGGGGAGAAAAAGTGCGTTTCTTCAAAGTTATTGGAGGTTTCAGTCTTTATTTTACCTCATTTTGCTTCAGCACAGGAGACACTTTACTGTAACAACAACAGCCTCTCAGTTTAACACTAAATATTGCTGTGTTCTGGAAAGAAACAAATTCATCTATTCTGGCAACATGCTATTAAAGTTTTATTTTAGTTCCAGTTCTACAGATTCCTTTGCTGGAATATTTGTAATTATCATGTGAAAAATAAAGCACAGCTCTAAGATCGTTAACCCAGTTACATCCTGTGAGCTAATGCGCCATAAAGTACGGGGAGCGGCTGAGGGAGCTGGGGCTCTTGAGCTTGGAGCAGAGGAGACTGAGGGGTGCCCTCATTCCTGGGGATCCATTGGGAAAGGGCAGTGTCAGGAGGAAGGAGCCAGGCTCTGCTCTGGGATGGCCAATGCCAGGACAAGGGGCAATGGTCCCAAGCTGGAGCACAGGAGGTTCAAGCTGAAGATGAGGCCAAACTTTGTGAGTGTGAGGGTTCTGGAGCATGGCCCAGGCTGCCCAGAGAGGTTGTGGAGTCTCCTTGTGTGCAGACACCCAAAGCCCTGGCCGTGTTCCTGTGTGACTGCTCTGGTGATCCTGCTCTGGCAGGGGTTGCACTGGGGGAGCTTTCCAGGTCCCTTCCAACCCCTCATATTCTGGGATTGTGCTGTACCTCAGCAACGTCTTCACAGACGTACAGGACGCGTGCTCTGTAGTAGCCTCTGTTCTCCGCGTTGGAGAAGGGCGCCAGACAAATCAGCTCGGGGTGCACCAACACGGGCAGGTCCTGCAGGCTCTGGTAGTTGATTTCAGCAGCCAGTGCCTCCAGCGCAATCCTGTTCTGCTCATCTATCCTGTAACCCCAGAAGTGGCCAACCTCTACCACCTGAAAGTACCAAAGTTAGACAATACCAGATTTCGTATTATTTTATTCTTCTAAGTCAAATACCAAACATCTGAGCAGAATACATGAAGCACTCCTGCTCCTCTTATCTGCACTTGCAGAACTCGTCACTACTGTCAAGAGCTGTTTCAATACTTCAGTCTGTAACTTCCACTAGCTCAGTGGATTTTTATTATTATAATTTTTTTGTCAGCAGCACATGTATTGCTTGCTATTACTCAACTTGTTGAGAAGATGATAGTCAACACAAGATTTAAAAGTTCCCAGCTTCAGAGTTCAGAAATATTCCTATATAGAGATGATTTTCCCCTACCACACTTTATGCATGCAGGATTTTTCCAGATGGGCACGCAGCCCATCTGGTAATTAACCAATGAGGTTAATTCACCTCATTTCTCACAGCTACAGCTTCTGAACAAGACTGCCTGGTAATAACCACCAGGTAAACGGCCCAAATACCCGCTGATTTGCATTTCTATAGTGTCCACAAATATTCCACCTCTCCCATTAGTCCTCTTTACATTTATGCCCACTTCCAGCTAACATTCACTGCCAGTAAATAGCTCCAATTTTGTCCAGCGCTGTCTAACAGGCAAGTACTGTTTAAGGAAGAGCTACTAAAAATGAGACCAGGAATATTCTCTGTACCTGTTATGGATACCTCTGGGCTACAAACATTGTTAGTACCATTCTTTCCACTTACTCTTGTCAGATACTCATCTGTGCAAAGCCCTCGAGGTCCTCACTACCACACAGGACCTCCCGCAGACGCAGAGCACTCCTACCTCTGTTATCTTGATGGACAGGAGGCGATTCGGGATCATCTCCAACAGACGTGAAGTACCAAAGGAGAATTCCACAGGCTCCACTGTCTGCTTCTGACAGTCCACATTTACTCTACAAAGTTCAGGGAATAAAAATGCCAAATACTTCACTCACAAGCAAAAACTCAAAGAGTTTTAAGCGCTGTTTTGGGCACACAAACCGCTAACACGTTTTATTAAAAACTAGGTACTACCAACTGGGTGTGTTCACTGCACTTTAACCTTTCCAGTTCATTCCTGCCTTCCTATTTTAGAGTTCCTATTTGAAAAGATCAAAACGGCTGCAGCCATCAGCAGGCAGTGACCACTTCAGCAAGTCGCAGACAGCATCAAACAACGAAACCCTCGTGCTAGACTTTTCCAGCCACAGCAGGCGTGGACCAGAGCCTCACCACTCTGCATTGCTCAGTAAGACTTTCTATTATGCCTCCCCTCCTGTCTTGCCACATTTCCCCCAGTTCCTGTTGTTGTACTCCTCCTTCCGTTACTTTTACAGCTCCAAATGCCACTCTGTATTTATTCTGCTTCTAGCGATTCGCACATTGCCTCTAGAATGAGTTACTGTGTACATCCATATTCCATATGCCAAAGGCAAATGGACCAGAACCTTAAAAAGAAGACTCCATACTTGGAGTTGTCTTAAACTCTAAAACACCTTTACCTCTAGAGAAATATTTAAGACAACCACGTTATTTCTACTCCTGCAGAAACACCCTGCTCATACACAGTTTACACATCTGGTTTGTGAACCCAATGCGCCTTCCTTGGTGACACTTCCAAGGAAATTCTCACCGAATCCCACAGACCTCAACCCGTATGAAATGCGGTTACCTCAGAGACTCCATGTTCGCAGCTCGCGTGTCGTGCAGGTGGTTTTCAATGTCCCACGGGTAATGAACGTCCAGCTCCAGAGGAATTTTCAGCTGCGACATCTTGATCGCCAGGTACACGGCAGGAAGGATCTTAAAGCCCTCCATTGGGTCACGGGAGAACTCCACAAGAGCTCTGTTCAAAACATTGCAAGAAAGACGCGATGAGGAATCAAAACCCCACAAAAGCCACCGTTTCTTCTTCCTGTCTTTACCTTAGAAGCCAGCAAAGGGTAAAATGCACATTCCCGACAGGCTCTGCCTACTGCTTTTACGCACCTTCAAACTTTAATTGTGACGATGGTTACAAGAAAACTTCTTTACGTTCTCACAAGCGTGTACCAAATTTACTGAGCATATTTAATACAAACAGAAAGGATGTGAACATATATGTGAATAAGAAAAGAACTGAAAGTCGGAAAAAGCATAAGAAGGGCTACGTGAAGCCAACTTTGGGTAGCTGCAGTCTGGAATTGGCCGGATGAGCTGAAGCAGCCAGTCATGTGCATCTTGTGCAAGGCCACCTGAGCACACAGGTGAGCTAAATTCAGTGCACAAGGCAGAAAAATACAGACACGTCCACCGCAGGCCCAGTCAGACAACAGGGGACAAACCAGGAGGTGGTCTCTAACTCAGCTACTTTATGCCACTGCGTAGCAACCTTCAAAGCCACTTACTCCAGCCAATACGTTAAAAATAAGTTACTGATTCCAAAGAGATGAGAAGAAATAAACTCGTTTTGTCAGTGCACCATTGACAAAGGAAGAAGCCTACTCCTAGATTGATACCTGAGAACGTGAGAAAGTCAGGGTACTTAAAGTATGCTGCACTTACTTGGATCCATCGTAGACAATGGATTTTACCTGCCCACACTGTCTAAACAGCGACTGCAACTGTTTGTGGTACAGATATCCATAGGGAGGAATATTCTTCAGCTGTTAAGAAAAAGAAGTTAAATTTGGATACATTCAACTATTGCAATGCATTATTAACTTCCCCTGAATAGTTAGCTCCGTGCTTCGCTCGAGCTGCAATAGTGATATACAATCTGAACCCCAACAAATCCCCAAAATACTACATGCCATATCAAACTAAAAAAATCTCAAGACAATAAAACCAGAGTTTTGCTGCTAATGCTGCCCTACTGCCTCAAACCAGTAGGTATTTCCTAACTATAAATGAAGCAGTAATATAAATATTTCTTTAATAATTTCTCCTAGAAGTTGTCTCGTATCCCTCTTCCTGCTTGTAACAGAAAAGCAATGGATGCTGCGCTTCCCTGTCCACCATCAGGATCTCCACCCCATCAGCGCAGGAAGGCTGGGAAAAAGCAGTTCTAAAAGAAGAAGATAAAAAGAAAGCAGAGTGCAATACCTGAGCAACCCTACAGCAACGAGCATACAGGCCATGCACTATCGAGTGGATTGCTGAGAGTAACATTAAAGTTGCACCAACACGTTTCACAAATACTGACAGACCTTTGATAGTCCTGCTCTATTTCTCAGATTTTTTTATTGTTTTATGGAAGCTTTTTGTCCGTGCAAGACGCAATCAAATGCACAGAGACAGTTCTCAGCAGAAAAAAAGCAGGAATTCTGCTAAAACTGCCCACCCACACAATGTTGTTATACTGGGAGAAAGGGAGATGGGGGAGAAGCCAACCCCAGGTGAGGATCAGAGGGGATCACAGTGGATTTCTGTCCTCGGCCAGGATGGAACAAAACCTGAAAATACTGCCCCAAATACACGTATTTTTATTCTTTGATTCTTTATTCATCGTTCACCTTCTTAACATACCATTACAGTGGTTTTTGGATCCTTGCCTGCAAGGCTTTTCATAGCAAATTCTTCATCAGGTTTTCCAAAAGTAAAGTAGTTTGGATAGAAGGCACCAGCTATGGCAACCTGAAATCAAGAGAGTGTTCTGTAAAAACCCAGCAGATTATGCTCGGTTTCTTGAAAAGAGACACGGCCAGCACCATAAAGAGACACTGACTGACCTTCACGTGAAGATTTTTTCCTGTCTTATTCCAGGAATTACTGTCATTAAGGACTGTTGTGGTTCAACTAAACATTAACTCATGCAAATCCTTAAAAATGTACTTGAATGAAAAGAGTTCAACTTCTGGAACAATTATACAATAGTTATTACTTTTGTATGCAGATGCGCTTTATGAAAACTGTAACTGTTAGCCCTGATAGCAAGGAGAGCCTCAATTTTAAAGAAATTCACAAAAAACAGCTATACAAAACTTGTTCAGTTTTCACGTTACACCTCACAGCATTCAACAACTCAGCTCTGAGAAGTTCACCGCTTACACAGTTAAACCAACTGCCACCGAAACAATAAATAGATCTGTGACAATAAAACCACTGCCGTTTGGTCCAAATGAAATAAGTAATTCTGTTGATATTTGATGAAGTTATAATAGCTGAAAGGCATCTAATCCCTCCTGCAACAACCAACCAAGCCAGCGGTGGGGTCCAAACAGAGCACTTAACACAGGGAAACGTCGTTTTGAAAACTTAGTCCTCAGCCTTCCACCCTCCTCCTTTAGAGGATATTTACATAGCCTTTATAAGACTTAGTCTAGATACACAGTTTAATTTGGTTTGACTTGGTTTTATTTTGATGAGCTGCCCAAAGAGAAGGGACAGCCAGAGGACCAGCTCAGTGCGGGTTCTGAGCCATCACAAGTAACATCAGTTGTCCTTCTAAGCTGTCAGAAATAATTACCTTTCATTTTCACCTGCAACCCCAAAACCTACAGAAAACTTGGAAACACAGGTGCAGCTCGTCAGTACTAGTACGTAAAAATCCAGTTACAAATTCCGAGTCAATAAAGCACGACCTGCAAGATGAAGTGTTGTCTGCATAGGTACTCCTGATCCACAGCGGCTGGCTGAGCAGTAACATACATGTTAAATGCTCTGACTCGCTCCTTCAAGTCATGAAATAACTCTGACACCTGAAATTTGAACACAAAGTTGTACATTAAACAGATCAAAACCATCCACAAATTAAAATAAGATGTGTTAGCGAAAGTCTAACTAAGTGGGCTTTTGTTTTTGGGTGACACTTGTATGCATTTCAGCCAATACACTGCTTGGCATCTCTACTCTGGAAAATAACTGCAGTACTGTGACTTTACAAGATGATGTACTGATTCTGCATTTAAATCATTTTGGGTTTGTATCTCAAAAGGCAAGACACACCAGCACCAACCTGGCCTCCTGCACCTCACCCAGGCATCGAACACGTCGCACCCTCAGCTCAGCAGACAGCCACGATCACTTAAATGAGATCAAATGTATGCCCTAAAGCAGAATGTGCTCTGGTAAACTGGCAATCCCAGGCGTTTCCAGAATTTTCCATAAGCAGCCACTGTCCTCCAGCCACGCAGTGAATGCCTGCATTGGCTCAATTGATTTTGGAGCAAATGTAGCAAAGCATGACAGGCTCAGCTGCTTCACAGCTACATGTCCTGTCCTGCTGCCGGTGCACTACAAACCCCTGCTCACACCACAGCTGCAATCTTGTGTCCAGTGCTGGGCCCTCAGCTCCAGAAGGACAGGAACTGCTTGAAAGAGTCCAGCAGGGCCACAAAGATGCTGGAGGGAGTGGAGCATCTCCTGCTGAGGAGCGGCTGAGGGAGCTGGGGCTCTTGAGCTTGGAGCAGAGGACACTGAGGGGTGCCCTCATTCCTGGGGATCCATTGGGAAAGGGCAGTGTCAGGAGGAAGGAGCCAGGCTCTGCTCTGGGATGGCCAATGCCAGGACAAGGGGCAATGGTCCCAAGCTGGAGCACAGGAGGTTCAAGCTGAAGATGAGGCCAAACTTTGTGAGTGTGAGGGTTCTGGAGCATGGCCCAGGCTGCCCAGAGAGGTTGTGGAGTCTCCTTGTGTGGAGACACCCAAAGCCCTGGCCATGTTCCTGTGTGACTGCTCTGGTGATCCTGCTCTGGCAGGGGTTGCACTGGGGGAGCTTTCCAGGTCCCTTCCCACTCCTGACATCCTGGGATTCTGTGATTCCTGTTATTATCCTCATGGGGCAACTGCTATAACCAGAAACCCGGCTGTGCGGCCGCCTCAGCTCTGCAAATCCACACGAGGAATTATCAAATTAGTGTCTGAAAGCGTGGCAAATAAAAAGCCCCAAATCTTCTTCATAAGCATCAGTGCAGGTGTCCATTCTAAGCTTCTGAGCTATTGTCACTGCCTGAATTATCAGAAACTGAGCCAAGAGAACCCCAGCTACCAGGAGGCTGCCACATAAAACTGACCCTTCAGCTCTCCACTTCTACACAATTTACCTTTTTGTCATCTTTTTTCCTCGGTATCAGATACACAAGCTAAAAAAAACTACTGGCATTTCTTATCCAGATTTTATTAGCTTTATTAAAAGCTATTTTATCCTGTGCTTTTTGATCACAGGCCCTGCACTGCTCACACCAAAGGCAGCCCCTGCTGGAAGAGTGGGCACAGCCATGCTCTGCCCGTCACCTTGCTCAGGGAATTTACTTATTTCACCTCTCAATGTAACACATTAAGCCCTCTGTGATGCAGAGTTCTCACTGATTGCTGCAGTAACATTAGCAAAGCCCCACACATTTTCGTGTCCCGCTCTCATTATATACCTGTATTTGCTTAAAATTACACTGGCTGTAAGACAAAATTTGTGTAACCAGAGCCAGCAGTCACACCACCACCGGGGTACCTGAGGGACCTACAGAATGAGCAAACACTACTGGAGTAGTTAAAAATACATTAAACAGTTAAGAACTGAACAGCACTTTGTTTCTCCTAACAAAAGGAAAATTCCTTTCGCCTGAAAGCCAGCAGCGCGTTCAACCCCCGCTTCTTAACAACCCACGGCCTTATTCACACATCAGCGGTTCTCTCAGGTCCATTCTTCACAAGAACACGCACCTGGCTGTGGCAGCATTACAGTAACCTTCCTTTCTTTGAAATCCTCTACAAATGGGGGCTCTGCAACCCCGTGAGAGAAAGAGAGGAGGAAACGCTGCCCAGATGTTTCCTCATTATGATCAGAGTTAATAAAGCTTCCGCCTGATGTGTCTCAAATTGTACTTGGAGTCCTCCCAAAAAAACCAAAAACCTAAGTTCAGTTTATTGAAAAGAAACAGACATTTACCTACGCTGATGCACAGTAATACAACAGGCTTATCCAGCATCTTAGCATTTGGAGAAAATAAGGAGTTAAGTCCTTCTGCTTAGAGAAATTATTATTTATTTCAACTTGCCTCTTTGATCTTCTTTGTATGAACACAGTTTGATCGACCCCAACCAAACTCTTGCTGGAAAAGAAGCACAGAAAAAAAAAGCTTTTATCCTATACACACAAAAGCAGCCCGGAGGCAGTTACTGTGCGCATGCCACTGGTTTTAGTGACTGATGCACATAAAGATCTTACAGGCCTTTATTCACAGGCGTACACATCTTTCAGGCGTTTTTTTTGTGGGGCAAGATATTTGTGCATTTCTTTAAAAAATAAAAAGATAGAAATATTTTCAATATGCATAAATGTTTCTTTCAACTACAGCTCAATCCCCCTTTTCAGCTTGGATTTCAAACCCTCTGGCCACTGCCGATCCATCTGTGAAGGGACTGTGAAGGGACTGCCTCCAAACACTCAGCACTGGATGCAGAGACTCATGTTATCTCAATCCCGTGCTTCTACTTACTTATGAAAAACCGTAACTATTATAAACAAGGATTGCTAGCAAAAATTCCCTACTAGGAATATAAAATACTGCAGCACTGAAGTCTCCAACCTTGAACAGGAAAGAAGAAATAAAGTTTAACCAACCTTGGAATATCTCAGCTGCCCTTTGTGTCTGCAGGCCTGCCATGCCTACAAAAGAAGTGGTGCAGTATTCAGGCACAGGCTGTGGTGCTTTAGTAATAATTACCACAAATATTAATGTGAATTCTTCCCTTGATCTTTTCTGATACTCAGCCATTCAAAACAAAGCTGTCACATCACTCACACACAGAGATACTGCACAGGAGGCTCTGGATGTTTGTGTTTTACCTTCCAGGACAATATACTGCTTTATAGAAACACCACAAGTATCACATTAACTGAACATGAGGGAAATACGGAAAAGGGGGATTCAGAAAAGATGATGCTTGAGCCCCAGGGTCAGTGGGCACACGTGTGCCCGTGTTTACTTCATAAAAGTCTGACACCAGAGTATAGAAACACAAGTCAGCTTCCACCAAAGCATAAAAAGGCCAGTAGACACAACATGGAATAAATTAAATCTGCAACTGAAGATTTTGGAGTCTCCAGCAGATTACAGAAGGGGTCAGACCATCCATAACAGAGAAACGTTGGATTCTGGACAATGAATCCTCAAGCAGAAGCGGTGCCTGTGCTCCTGGGCCAGCAGGGATCACCCTGCCCATGGTGCTGGGCTGCCCACAGCCATGTGTGCAGCAAATCCCACTTGGGCAGAATTCAGTAGGACAACATGACAGCTGTGCAGCCTGGAGAAAGGACTCTAAACTCACTCTGTGCTGGACGCCATGGCAGACTAAAAAGTGGGGAACACACTCAGAAACTGAGCCTTGCAAGCCAGCTTTACCCATTTCTTGCTACCTTACGCTGGTGCGAACTCAAGCAGCTCCTTCAGAGCAGTAAAAATTAACTCCTTGGCACCAGCAGTGTTATACTGCAGGACACAGCATTCAGAAAGTACCACCAAGTAGCTAGGAGGAACGCGAAGGTTTTAACAAATGCTGCTCTAAGCTGACAAAGGCGAGAGGCTCTGTCTCAGTGAAGACGAACAAAGACTTACCTTAAATGCATTCACAATCGCAATACAGTCACTCTTGCTATTCCCAGCAAAGAGCAGTTTGTTCCTGAAATACAAAAAGAACGAGGAACAGTACTTTTTCATGTATTTAATGTATTACACAGCTCAGAATGCTGCAACTATTAACACCTTCCAGGACTTCAATAAACAAGGTCAATACATTCACTGTAATTATTTATTCTTATTCACATCTCCTTGCTGAAGGTAAACTATGTGTTTATTTTTTTAAAAACTGTTAATAGACACAGCCACATATTCACACCAGAAAGGCAATGCTAAAGAAGCAGGTGTTGTACTTGGTAAAGGATGAGTTAGCTCTGTGACACTCACTAGATCACACTGAGATGGATTTTGTTATCTCAGCCGCCCCAGAAAAGCTGCATTTTGTACTGCTTGGCACTTTGACAGATTCTAAAACTCATGACTTGAAAAGTTTTATTTAGTGGTCAGCATAGCCCTCTGCCCACAAATGCAACCAGGAGTTGTAAAACCTCCAGGGCAGTACCTGTATCCGTTGATGTGCTGCTTGAAAGGGACGGCAAAAAAATTCTGCAAAGAGAGCGCTGCAGCTACAACGGAAACAAATCCCAATGAACACCTGCAAACCACTGGTTCAGAGCAGTGTTCTCACATGTCCTTCTCTCAGTTACCTATAATGAGGCATTCCTCCAAGCACCCGAAGACGTGCCCAAGGACTATCAGTTTGCCAAGATGCAGATCCACGGGCAGCTGTGCCAAGACCCTTCCTAGGAAAGTCAGTTCCCCGTCATGGGGATTTTCTTCTGCTTGCACACAAGTTGTAAGTGCTCCCAGCTACAGAAATTAAAGTTTATTCACTTGTGAAAGACGACCGAGTAAATATAAGACTATAAGGAAACAAGACAAGAAGCAAGCAGTTATCTCAAACCCACATCAATCAGTACCAGAACTGTAATTATGCTGAAGCTCTTCAATCCATTTTAAAAGCCTAGTATTTTGAAACCACATGGACTGGATATAAAAGCAAGCTACAAATTATACAAATATAACCTCTTATGCACTTTGGAAAAGAAAGTTTAATGCAATGAATGTTCTACCCCATATTAACTGTGTAACTGAAAAGCAAAAATCCACTTCCTTGTACCCGTCAGGAGGGAACTTC
>NW_010179218.1:15262-20656 GCF_000695765.1 Mesitornis unicolor
GCCTTGTGAGGTGCAAGAGAGTGATTCTGCAGCTTACGAATAAACAATTTCACTTTGAGAAGTTCTCTTATTTTTTTTCCTACTCTTTCTCACCTCAGATGCTAGTTCACAAACAGTATCATTATTCCCTGCTGTTTTAATGAAGTAACTGCAGAAATTACGCTGAAGAGGACAGCAACCAAACCACAGTCAAACATGAGAAAGGATTCTCTGCATACAGTTCCTATCAGGTTCCAATTAAGGCTGCCACTACCACAGATATGAAGAAAAACACTTCTACACTACATTTTATCACCTAGTTTTTAACTGAAGAGCAAGCCTACCTCTTTCAGCTGCAGTATGGTGCTCTCAATGTCACCTGTGCTGGGTGGAGAGAGCGCTGTTCCCAGCAAGGCTTTTGGGCTCCCCATGTCAAGCTGCTTTATTTTTAAGACTGTGGTACCCAACGGAGAACGCTGAGGGGAAGACAACGTTATCGTTATTTTCTTGCCATGGGAAGTCTTAAAAAGTGTTTTCAATGAAAAGTAAGTTACAGTTTACAATTCAGTAAAACCTGAAATGAATTTTGTGCAGCCAAGGATATTTTTCTTCTGAACAGACTGCTTATCTCTAAGCCACATCCATTTTACTGCTATGAAGCAAACTATGCCTAACGGTCTCTGTCAATTACTGATCACCTTGAACTCTATTCAGTGTTCAGGTCATTAGTTACTATCGCAGTCATGCACAGTATTCAGGAAAAGTAAGGCAAAGCTTCTTTTTATTGTCTCTGCTATGACCGTATACATTAAAAAAATACTTAGTGTTCCCCAAAGTCTTACCAGTATCTCAGGTACCGACTTCTCTGGAATAAAGTGTGTCCAGAAGTCCCTGTGGACAAGCCTGTAGCAATACCCTTTGGAAACACGTCCAGCACGGCCTTCACAGAAAAGAACACATTTACTCACCAATGAGTAAATGTTAATATTGTCCAATAAAGTACAAAACACTTCTCTGGAAAAATACTTGAGCAAAACAAAACAAAATGTTCAGGCATAGTTGTTCAATCACATTTTAATATCCTGATATGGTGAGGAGTCACATTTTTGTATAAACTATTCAAGGCAAAAATTATCTGTGCTTTTTACTGATAATAAAACGGAAAGCAACACAGAATTCTCCACGCAGGCTAGCTTCTAAAACTCCTGTTGATTCCCTGCTATCATCTTACCTTTTCTTTGATTGCAGTTCATTTTAGATGCCCAGCAAAGTCTCAAACTTTGGTAATTTGTTTCCTCATCACAAACCAAAGTCTTAGTTAAGCAGAAATCTATCACTGCAATTAAAAAATACCTAGTTTTACTATGAAACAGTTTATCCTCTTGGCAGTGGAAAAAACACCGGTAGATTTTGTGTTATCAGAAAAGGGAAGTTCCAGTTATTTGGGGAACAGCAGATTTACAAACAACCAGACCCAGGGTACTCTGAATACGAACAGAGCTGCACACAGATTTTAACATAAATAAGCCAAACAGTTAGTGGAGATGACAAGCATTAAAAGGCAATTATTTCTGCATTTAGACATTCTACACCAGAATTTGTTTAATCTGATGCAATTATTTCAAAATACAGTCAGGATCTGACTAAAAAGCATAAGGCACTTGTGACACGAGGTCTGATTCTGTTTGTTCCTGCACTTAAAATTTAACATTATTTTTCCCCCTTCAGTGAAGATTAAAACCAACATCCCACCCAGTAGCTCCACTATTTGTTCATATATTCGGATTTAAAACTGCTCTCTCTTCTGAAAGGAAGAATTCAAATTAAACTCCACCAGCAATGCTTTGTAAAGCAGCGACTCGTTGCGAAGATTTAGGCTAGCACAAAGAAGGGAAATATTACAAACAGCGTACACACAGTCCCAAGATTTAAGTGACTTACCATACTTGACATCAGGCACTGTTACTGAGCTCTCAGCTATGTTTGTAGACAGAATAACCTGAGTTTTGAAGCAAAAAATGAGCAATGAATGTACAAGGAAAAAGAAATACGTTAACGTTTCTACATGAAAAATCCAACTTGCTATGAAGAAATAAATGTAATGGCAGCATAGCATTTCTGCTCTGAATATTAAAAAAAGCAACACAACACAAGACAATTGTATTTTCTTGTCCCAATATCAAAAAAGCATAATAAAGTAGTGTAGCATATGACAACACAGAAGAAGAAATACTTACTTATGCCTTTATAACAAAGCATCACACTACGAGCAGTGATGAAGAGAACCAAGACACCGGGCAAAACGTGGGGTACAGAGCAGGCGAGACACCCCTGTCCTGGGGCCTGCTCTGCCAGCAGTGCCACCAGCAGCGCACAGTACTGCCGTACGGCTGGAGGAACGCACACACACACCGTGCTGAAGGATCAAACCAGTGTCACACAGTAATTTAAGGGTAACTCCTGTTTCTGCACTTCTCTAAACACCAGCTAAAGCAACAGCTTGGTAAGGAAGGCAATCAGCAGGCAGCTTTAAAAACAAGAAGCGCTCTGCTCTCACACAATGGTTTGAGTTGGCACAGCTAAGATTAATTTATACGCGTTATTATTTGCTATTATTACTCCAGCAAGAGGTTTCACACACTTAAAGTAACGATTGAGCAGTATTTACTTTTCTGTAGCCAGGAAATGCAGTCAGAAATACACTACTTTGTTCCTCTAACGTCACACGTGAGTGGAGCGGGTGCACTTGCCACCTAAAGAAAATACATTAGTGAGATCTTTACTGCTGCAAGAACATAAGAACTAACTACATCTCTGCGCTGAATCACATCACGCACTGAGAACCCATACAGCCAAAGGATTTTCGTTCAAGTTTAATTGACCTGAAACAAATGTGGTGTAACTTACCTCACGTTGAACATATCTGAGAGCCGTGAGTGCATGTAGCTTATTTCACTCAGACCTAGGGAAAAAGTAATTAAGAGTCTGTTTATTTTTCAGTGACTAACAAGTCTAAAAACAGTTCTCATGTCTATTTAAATTCTTAATTGACTCTCACTACTACCTCCTTTTTGCCGTATAATGAAACGGCAGAAGAGTTAAGCAGTAAATGCAATAACGAGTCACTGAAACGGAGTC
Organism: Mesitornis unicolor; assembly: GCF_000695765.1. Taxonomy (NCBI): domain Eukaryota; kingdom Metazoa; phylum Chordata; class Aves; order Mesitornithiformes; family Mesitornithidae; genus Mesitornis; species Mesitornis unicolor. The sequence goes on from NW_010179218.1 coordinate 18,380, forward strand.
TGTTTTTCAAGAGTAGTTTTGCAGAATTTAGCACTCGCTAAGGCCAAGTGGCAGGATGGAGCATCAGGGCCATCTGCCACGGCCCATTATCAGCCCTTGTTTCAGTTGGGCACAAGTGACAACGCTCACCACATGCTCGGTGTCTGGTTTAGGATAAATCTGGGCATTTCAACCAAAACAACCCGTGTCCAAGAGCAGTACCCATGAAAAAGAGGAAAGATAGTAGCTATTTCTGCCTTAGCCATCTTAGCTCTCGCAGCTCCTGTGCCTCTTCTTTGGGCATGGTTTTCATGTCTGCCACTGAAAATGTCCTGATTAAGGGATTTTTGCTCTCTTCCCAAGTACCTCCACAAGCATAAACCTTCCTGAGAAGCTTGGTTTACTTCTTATTGAGACACTAAACTCCTCATTTCAAAAATCTGTCCTACACTGAGCACTGAGGTTGGATATCAAAAAAGGCGTTTTTCTGTAACTGCAACACACAACTGCTGCAATTTTCAGTGAGGCCAAAAGCAGTTTGAGCACCCAGATGTGAAGGTTCTTGTGCTCTTTAGATGACCATTACCTGACTTCAGAAGTGAGAAAGGAGGAAGACAAATGCAAGTGGAGGAAGAGAGAGATTTTCAAGTGAGAACAATAACTTAAATCAGAAACGAGATGAAAGAAGGGTATGAGATGGGCTAGAAATCACGACTGTGTTAAGGTAAGCAAGGAAAAACAGAATTATTAAGATGTATACCCACCCGGTAAAAACACCAGCACACTGCCACGTTCTGATGCAACACTCTGACTGTTTTTCTCCCTAACAAGAATAAGCAGTTTCATTAGTTTTACAACCTCAGTCTGCTTAATTATCCCACAGTATTTTAATTTTGAAAGAACAAGCAAAATTGTACGGTTTTCATAACATCTGTTCTTTAAACTTCCTGAAGAAATGGAATTCAAAACACTGTGTGCAAGTACGCTTTCTGAAAACCACGGTATGTAAAAACTGGAACTAGATCACCAGGTTTAGTTTTGTCTTCAAAATCATGTCAAATTGAAACACACTTATTTACCAATGAAATTAATCAAAATTAATTACCAGAGATCTTAAAAGGTAACATACGACTGCAGAATTCCATGCAAACTTATTCAGTAATTTCTCAAGCACACGTTACACTGCTGTACTCTAGAAATATCACTTGACACCCTCAACAACAGCCCAGCATGTCAGAAAACCAACCACTGCCCACACATTGCTCGTGACATTAACTGGTGGTGTCTATGTGCACATCAAGACCCCAGGGCATTAAGACCTACGAGCAGCCTTAGTGTGACAAATCCGAGTAGAAATCACACAAACACATTAAATAAAAGCAGAAATGCATAGAATATTGTTACCATGAGTAACTGTAATACATGGGCTGCTGCTATTCCTTAGTGTCTCATTCCTCCAATAAAAATGTTGATTCCAGAGCCTGAACTGCTCCTTACCTACTGCTCTTCATCTCCAGCTCATCAAATGACTGAATCAAAGCCACTGCCACTTCATACATCGTGCTTTCTATCACTGGCTCCTCAATTCTTTGGGAAGGAAGCTGTGAGGAGAAAATATTGATTTTAACACAGCATAACTGGCTCAAAGACTGTAGGTTAAGTATGTGAGTCCACTTGTCTGCTTTTCAGTTCAACCTGATTCAGCACAGAAGTTGCACAAAGAAGTAACTTAACCAGGAACGTTCATTACCTTCCAAATTAGACATTTTCCTTCAAGCACCCTACTCCTCCAACGCTACAGAAATACTTCTGATACTTATCCACCCAAGATAAGCACCAGTCCACGCTCCATCCCCTAACGCTTGCAGGCCATACCCCTTTATCCAGAAGCGTTAAGTGTGTAAGATCAACCACAACCCATGGGAACAGGATGGCGAGGAGGAGCTAAATTTGCATAAGGCAGGCACAATCCTTCTCACAGGCGCTCTAATGCAGGTCTCTACCTGATCAGATAAATAGTATACCTCTTCCACATTGGACCTGTATTTGCATTTAATGGATCTTGTGCTTTGGGTCATACTCTATCAAGGATCTATGGCTCTGCTGTACACAACATAACTGCAGTGAGCCACATCCACTCCATTTTCTAGCATTCCACCCCAAACTCAGGACTTCAGTATTTAAGAACACAAACAGTCAAGTTTTTAGAGCAAAGAGTATCTCAACACATGCCAGTTTCAAAAATAAAACTCTTAATAAACTAGAAACACTCTGGGAATTGTCTATAGTATTACACAT
>NW_010179218.1:20687-52976 GCF_000695765.1 Mesitornis unicolor
GTAGGGAAAAGGCTTTTGACCATCACTCACTGTTCATTCCTGGGGTCTCTCCTCATTCCCTTACTCATTATTTGACCAACCACTATCTCTAACTTCTCTAGATTTGTATTACAGAGTAACCTGCCCTCCACACCCTTCACCTGATGAGAAATCCTAAAGTCAAACTGCACTTCTCTCCCTCACATCATGCCTCTGAAGTTTTCCTGCTTGCTGCAACCTCAAGTTACATATTCAATTTACTTTTATGCTGAAATCTAACACCCTTCACGTGATGAGAAATCCTGAAGTCAAACTGCACTTCTCTCCCTCACATCAAGCCTCAAGTTTTCCTGCTCGCTGCAACCTCAAGTTAAATATTCAATTTACTTTTATGCTGAAATCTAACACTTTAAGTCATCCAAAATTTTCCCAAGAAAACCAACAGGTTCACACAATCAGCCTCTACGTTCTCTCTCTGCAGGTTGTGTGGTGATGAGAAATCCTGAAGTCAAACTGCACTTCTCTCCCTCACATCAAGCCTCAAGTTTTCCTGCTCGCTGCAACCTCAAGTTAAATATTCAATTTACTTTTATGCTGAAATCTAACACTTTAAGTCATCCAAAATTTTCCCAAGAAAACCAACAGGTTCACACAATCAGCCTCTACGTTCTCTCTCTGCAGGTTGTGTGTGTGTCTGTATGCATTAAGAAATCACGTCTTCTTCTCACTAGCTAAAAAATCTCCAATTTTACATTTGTGCTCAACAGAGTATTTCTTCTCTCAGCCTGTCACCTTCATCTGCCGCTTGATGCAGTGCAACAGTATTCATCATCCAAATTACAGCTTTCCTAAGGCTTGGCCTTTTCATTTTTACTTTTACAGAATGTTCCTGTAATTGAAGTGAGAAACGAAACACTCCATAAGACCTGGACTGCATGGCAACCATAAAATCCCAGCAGTCAGTAGGGATGGGTAAATAAACACAGATAAATCCCAGCATAAGATGCAACTGCAGCCACTGAGTTCTAACAAGGATATGAAGTGTAAGGAAAAAACCACTCCTGGAAAAGAAATTCAAAATGGGAGCTGAATGGTCAAGAGTAACACTTGAAGGTTTCTACACCCAAAACTAAGATATTCCAGGCTTCCCAGCAGAAAGCAGAGAGCATTTACCAGTTGTCCACATATCACTGGGCTTTGATTTCAATCAAGAACAAAATTAGGATTATATATTTATTCCAGCTCAGTTATCACGTAAGCAAAAGAATCTGCAAAAGTTCCCAATGAGCAAAAAAGCAATTGGAAGTTTCACTGGTAAGCTGAAATACATCATACATGTACTGGTAAGAGTGTCACCGTATAATGCGTCCTTCCTTTGTCTGAAGTGAGATGAAATCCAGTGAGACAACGTGCAAGCCTATGCTCCTGAGGGCTGCAAATTTTGGATGCAGTGTATTGGTTGAAAATAAAGAATCACTTCCACCACCTACTTTGTCCATAAGAAAATAGCTAGAACCACAGAAAACTGAACTACCTGAACTATTTTTGAAAAGTTAGTTGCTTTTCAACCAGTTTCCCTTTCTGAAGCAGCTCAGGATGGCATCCCAAAAGCAGCGTTAACACTAAATGTACTAATGTGGCAACAGTGATTTAGATCAGCTTCTGCTCCTGCAACCTCAGCCCTCTGCTTTGCAGCCCTTCCCAGAACAGCCCCGCCGTGACCCTGCCTCACGTCAGCCCTGGGTCTCTTGGTGTCTGCAGAAAGGCTCCTTCCCGAAAACCCGAGAGTGATCCCGCTCTGTCCTGGTAGAGGGTGGGTTGGAGGATCAAGACAAGGCACCTGTAAGAAGCTGGCAATGCTGTCTGCACCTCCCTGTCAGTCCCAGAGCTTCTCCACTGCACTTTAGCAATGTTTTTCCACAAGTTCCATTAGTCCATGAGAAACCACAGACAATATTCCAATAGTTTTCACAAGCAGTACTCTTTCTCCAATGTATGTGATAAACAAAGCAATGTATCTCTCCTGGGCTGCTTGAACACAGATTTGTGTTTGTAGATTATCTCCGCTACAGTAACTGTCAAATTTGTCCGTTCAATTCCGTTCCCCATTGTACCTTCAGTATCCTTGAACGCGACAACGCTGCCACATCGCTCCTAATAAAAGGTAGCGATGTGACAACCAGTGAGGCCAGAAGCCCCGTCAGAGCTGACTGCAATAATCCAGCGTTCTGGGAACAGCTTTTGACAGCGGTTCACTACCTTTGTCTGGACTCTGACTTCAGTCCCAGGGATACAGAGGAGGGTTTATTTCAGCCAAAAATGGGACTCTCTCTTTTGCTTCAGGTAAGCAGCAGAGACCTGGGATTTCACAGAACTGCTGCCAGAGACAAACATCTAGACCCTGTAGTTGCTTACATTTTATAAACCTGCTCACAGAATTAACCACTCAATTAACTGGCATTCAGTATCTCCAGTACTATACCACTGCAATAGGCAAGCATTTACACAACTGGCTTTAAGTCTGCCTATAGATGCAGCATTTTACCAATTCTTTGGGCCTTAGAGGGTGCTGCTATGACAAAATGATGACCCAGTAAGATATCCAGAGCAATGTGCTTAAAGGCCGTTAATGCCAAATGAAATACAAACTCCTTTTTATTAATCTATCCTGAAAAATTAAACAGTAGCACCTTGAAATGCCCCAGTCTCTGGGCACAGGTAGCTACTGCTACTCTGAGCAGCGTTTCCCCTTCCTCCCCTCTTATTTTAATTCTTTCCTCCAAACGCAGCAATTCATGTGGAAATCTTGATCTCCGATTCGGCCAGACATCCATCCACCCATGGCACAGGGTTACTGCGAACACGACACAGACGAACACAAAATAATGACTGGCATTTCTCTTGATCTTCCAAATCACAACTGGGATCAATGAACTCCCAAATTATCCACGTTGGAACTGCTCAAAGAAAATGTTTATTTTCAAGCATAGCTGTAAAACATTGTCACCTACAAGAAACAGGTGACATATTCAAGCCAAGAGCTCTGAGAGATTCATAGAAGAATTCTGTATTTATACAGCAATATCAAGTTATTTTAAGAGCTTTTGAGAAGGGACAAAGGTTCATCTCACAGCAAAAAGACAGTTACACAGGACTAAACCAATTCCATCCAAGTTGCTCCAAGCAATGAGTTATGATTTATGTAATCTGATTTTATAGTTACTTAGTTTAAAATCAAGGTGAAACTTGGAAAAAAAATGCTTATATAAAAAGCAAAAAATGGGTTGGTTTTTTTTTTAGCTTCTGTATTCTTTTATGTGAATTTTACAGGCTTTTAAAGGCAAAACTAAAGTGTTTAGAACTAAAGCCTGCAGCCTGTACCTCGGGCAGCTATCTGATTTTGACTTTAGCGTGAGGAAAGATGTGCCCTTGCTTCCATATGGCAGCTTTAACTCATTAACTGCCTTAACACACAGGCTCTGCTTTCAGTTTTAATTAGGACGTTACATCGCACAAATCTTCTCAGACCCTTCCATGTTTTGAAGTATTTTCTAAAATAAAGCTATTGTTCAGAGGAAATCTCCACACACAGCTCCACATGAAACAAGATGCAAGACCAGACATCAGTGCTTTCCAATTCAATTTCTTTGAATATTTTTCCAGAAATCATTTATCACACAATCTCCTCCGTATTATCTCAGCTACCACACTAATGTGTAAAAACGGACAGGCCAACTGCTATATGTATTTATTTTTTTGGCTGCGTTAAACCTTCAACAGTTGACAGCTTTTATTTAAGCCTGCCTGTGCCGTGTACAGCATCAGCAATTCTTTTCCTCTGGCTTTCCCATAAAGTGTCCTGTTTGCTTTATTTCCCTGGTTTAGTTTCTGCAGAACTGGGAGATGAAGCCTGAGGAATAACAGCATGTTAACATAAAAAGTAACAGCAAGTGCATCCCCTCTTTTCTTCATTGAATTAACATTGTAAGTGTTCTGAATTATCAAAATTGACCAATTACTGCCATGCCCCAGTTGTTTTTAGAGTGGTTATCACTATTAAAGTCTGAGTGCATTTGTTCTACTTGGCTCTAACCTGTTTGTTTTGCCTTGGAGCATAAAACTCAGAGTTCAAACACTCAAGTAAATTCCTACACAGCTGCTTTACAACTGTAAAATGAACTCCTATTATAAACCCAGAGATAGCAGATTAATTCCAATTAACATCTACTCCTTCATTATCCACTGTCTATGCGGACGGGTGCTGTGCCATGGCACGTCAGGAGCTCTACAAACAAATACCCTGTGCAGTTTACAAGCTGAAGCTCGACACAGCACCACTGCCCTCCTTACAGCTCCCAGCCCTTTACATGTCTCTTCTGTCACATGAAAAACTCGGCTGCAGGCAAGGAGACTCCTGTTTTATCATCTTATATTAATTCTTATCTAGAACTGTAATGTAAAATCCACTATTTGTCATTTTATTACACAGCTTTCAATCATCTGTTCCAACTTCTTACTATGTCCAAAGAAATAAAAGTTGTATTTACAATACCGTGAAATGAACGGTGTGCTTCAAATCATCAAGAAAATACTCTTCAAGTGCTTCAGGTTTGCCTTCCACCTTAAACACACAGGCTGGATTCAGACCCTCCTGAACTGGAAGTGCAAAGTAATTGGCAAATTCTTCACAGCTGATGGTAGCAGACATCAGTATTACCTGTTAAAAAGTCCCACAGCAAATGGAAACCATTAATTTTAGCACTAAATGCCATGCTCTGCTGGAATCTCCACTTACTCTTTATGCTAAAATGCTCTAATGTTGGTAACTACAGGAACATATCCTAGGCATGTTTGAGACAATCAAAGCTAAGTGCTGAAGATTCCCTGGGCAGCAATGGAGAAAGGCAAGCACCTGAAAGGCTAAGGCCTTTTTCACAACATGAAAAATACATTCCTGTGGTAAAGGTTCAACCTAAAAACTTACAGTGCTCTTCCTTAAGCTTATCACCTCTATGTGGCCCACAAAAGAAAAGAGTGTTTGGTATTTTCAACTCCCATTTGACTAAACAGTTAGATCAGATATCAGCGCCTTTAACTCCATCCAAAGATAGGCCTACTGCTATAGGAGCAGTAACTGTAATCATAACCCAGACTTCAAAATGCTACTGTAATGATTCTGAAATACGTCAAATAATTCTTCTTTCCATTTCAATTCATTTATTCAACTTAGGATCACACTAAGCTCCTCCCTCTGCTGACTCTGCCAGGATTTTTAACCTGCATTCACCTAAACAGAAGAACAGAAATCGCATTTGCTACCTGGTGACACCCTTTCTCTCAATTATTATGACATTCACAGCTGTGTTGTTTTCTCCCTGGTTACGCAGCGTGGGATGTGCAGAATGGGGGGAGGACGAAGTGACTTGGTGGCCATGGCTATTTACTTCTGAGGTCTGCAATGTCCAGACTAGGAGACAAACCCCTCATACGTAGTTCGTATCACCCTGAATTGGACATACATTTTTTCCCTTAAATAGGCCTCCTTGCACCCTTTTGTTTCACAAACCCAGGGGAGCAGGGAGGAGAATCTTGCATTTGATTGTCTCAGATTTATACAATATGAAACCATGACCTGAAGCAGAAACTGCAGGGAAGGATATAAAGGAGAAAAGTTTTCCAGTAACAACTTTGAGAGATTTAATCAGAATCATAGGGACAAAAATCCTGCAGAAATCTATACAAGAAAAATGTTTTCTATCAGGAAAAGATGACAGGACCTGTAGAAATTCCTGCTCTTGACACAAACCAGAGACAGCATAAGGGCAAACTTCTTACAAACTGAGTGCCATCAAATTATTTGGCACTCTTGGTAGGCAGAGCCAAGTGCTAAGGAAGCCTGAACAGCTTCACATACTCTCTCTGAATGTAAAGGGAAATGAGTTTTCATATCAGCAAGAAAAGGGGTAAAAGATCTAAGGTGCACAGATGCCCTATGGCAACTGGAAGGGCACTTGCAGTGAGAGGGAGCATGCGTGGAAGATCTTAAAGATTAGATTATCTGAGTTTGAATCACTGCAGTGAGTTGTGCAGAAGAACAGGTCCCCTTCTGATAGCCACAAAAACAGCCACAAAAATGCAGATTCAGGTCATGTCTGCTTGGAACAGAACAGCTTGCAATAACTGCACAATTAAGGGACGGGTACAGTCTTGCTAAATCTCTGCAGTTCCACACAGCAGCACAGAAATATACTGAGTTAGCCTAAATCTATCATCTGTGTTTAATTTCTTACAGTTCTCCATGACCTGGAGACCACAAAGACTAAACGTGTCCTGATAAATCCCTGCAAACTCTGCTTCAGTACAGAGCACAACTTCCTGATGTGCAGAGAAAGATCTCAGCCACGTTTTAGTAGCAGAAATTACAACACTCCATTTCTGGTTTTTGCTGTTTTTCCAAGTATGGTGTCCATTTAGAAACAAGCTCAGCATTTCCAAGAGTTAATGCTCCCATATTTAAACCAAGGATAAGCACTGCCCTCCACACTCACCGTGTAGTTCTAGTCAAATATCCATCTTGCATGTTTTAGCCTCGAGCAGACTTTAGAAACTAATGCATTTTAACATGAGGAAAAAAAACCTCTCTCAGAACACATTATAGCAGCCAGCAAGAAAATATCCTTTAGTCTGCTCGCTTATGAAGAGAGGCAAACTAAACAACGTTTGGGTAAAAAATAATGATGTGTTTTAAGGTAAATTCTGTGTAGACCAAAAACATGTACAAATTTGTTGTTGCAAGTAGCAGAATACGCTTCAAACCTACCTTTACAGATTGTGAGTTTGTATGCAACAGTTTCCGGATGACCAAGAGCAAGAAATCCATTTCTTCTGTACGCTCATGCACCTGGAAGACATCGTCCACACATTTATTTATTTTCATTAATTCATGCCTTTCTCCTTGGCCATCTCTGCCTTTGCTGCTCCATTTCATGTCCGATTTTCATAACTCTGAACAATACATTTTTGTAGAAGAAAACACCTCTCCAGACTATGCACATTAATTCACATTTTAAAATCCCAACACAGTCACTGAGAGGATTACAGCACCCCTTATGAAAACCATACAATACTATTAAGTGATGAAAATTGTAGAATAATGACCAGAAAACCAATGGTGAGCTGCAGCCACTGCTAGAGCTGACGATAACTCTGATACTGGGTAAGTCAACTGTACTGGTAATATCACAGATGATCCAGGCAGGGATAACAGCTAAGCAAACTGAACAGACTTCCCTTGTTCCCATGGCTTTAGCTATGATCAAAACACAGCCGCTCTCTAACATGTGATTTTCCACCCCATTCCTTATATATACTAGCAACTGGCTTTTCTGGCTGCTCCTTGCAGTTCAATAAAGGCTTCTTTTCAACATTATCAATGATGACCATGCTCCTTTCTTGAATTATTACAGTTTAAATACATTAAGTTCAGCAGCTTTTTCCAAAGCTCAACCCTCAAAGGTCAGTGTTAATTCCATGTAAGGTAATTAGCACATTCCACCATACTATAAAGAGATATTTACAATCAATATTGCCCCATTACAGAAGATTTAGCTAAGGCAGTTTTCAGGCTGACACCAAGTTCTTGCTGTGATTAGTCATGATTTTCAAACCCAGGTTTGCTTAGACCTAAATGCAATACCCTACCAGGGCTGAGACCTGCCACTAAGAATGGAGAGCACTCTTACCAATTCTCTGCATGGCAAGAGACAAAAAATAAGGTTTTACTAGTATGAAATTTAAATGTAATTCCAGCAACTTACTTCGTCAATAAAAATGTGTGTGAATTCAGCCAGGCTTTTGGCATGAACCACTTTCTGAAGCAGAACTCCAGTTGTCATGTACAGCAACCTCGTCTCCTTCGTGGAAACGTTCTCCAAACTCACCTAACGCAATGAGAAAAACACAGATGTGAACAGAGAGTTAATGTGTTCACAGGAATTATGCGTCTGTTATGCGTCCAAAATTAAATACAGTGTAAACCCGTGAGAATTATGCATTCAAACTTGTAAAAGCCTTTGTACAAATGTGTTTTTAAAGCCCAGATTCAGTTAACTGCTCTAAGCTTTTCTTGATCCACCTCTACCTTTGCGTAAATTGTTCCAGTTGGGACAGCCATTTAATGTCGTGTAGAGATACATGGTCTGGTACAGCAGCAGAAACCTTGGGAAGTGGAGACATAGGATGTGGAGCAGAGAAAAGCAGAGGTGGGACAGCAGCTGAGGCAGAAGCTTGGCACTGTAGACCCCATGCTACAGATAACTCCCTAATGGCCAGTTAAAAACTGGACAGAATGGGTTTTACAGGTAAAAAAGCATGGAACATACATAAATGGCATCATTCGAGGCACATTTGGATGGAACCTGGAGCTGCGGATCAGTGAAGAAAAAGAGGTAAATGCCCGTTTGCAAACATATATAAATATGACCTAAGTGGAATAAAGGAAGAAACAAGAAAAAGAATGGAGAGGACACAGAAACCAACACGTTCTTCCCAGAAAAGGGCTCCAGCAGCAGACAGCTCTCCATGAACACCCTCCTGTCACCAACACCAGCGTGAACCACAGCCACAGGATCCAGAGAAACTCATCCAGAGACAGCTGTGAAACAGCCTGGCCACAGACACAGGGCAGTTCTGCCACAGCTGTCAGGTAAACGTGGCAAGTCAAACAAACCAGGCACGTTAATGGAGAAATTTAGAGGAAAAATGACAGAATGCAGTTCTCCTGCAACAATATCAGTGGTTAATAACATAGATGTGTCCAATTACCAGAATACAGAGTTAAATATTTGTTGGAGTCTCGCCAGCATTGGTAGTTGCTCAACTTTAAAAGCTTAAACATTTAATTATGAATATTTAGCAGGAAACAGCCAGAAACCTGCAATCCCACTTCAAAAGCAGATTCTCATCAGCCATCAGTATGATGAAAATGTTTAAAGGGAATCAAGAAAGAAGACACAGTATTTTTTAATACAATTTGAAGTTTTCTTATACCTGGTATCCTACAAATCCACCCAGGACCCACGATCGCTGCTTGCTGATCCACCTGGCAATGCTGCTGGCGCCAATTTTCCGAGGCTGGGTGACAGCGATGTTGCAGTAGATCGATCGCTGCATGCAGTAATCCAGAACATACTGAGGAATCTGTGTGCTCTTACCGCTGCCAGTTGCTCCTTGTACAATCACAACCGCATTGTTTTCTATCAGAGACACTATCTGAAACAATTTTTCAAGAAAACTCGTAAGTCTACAAAACAACCCAAAACAGATTTCAAATAGATTTGAAATGTCAATAGCTTCCAGGCCACACATCAAAGCTCTGTAAAACACTGCAATATTTTCTATCATCTCCTTGGCATCTGTGGGTAACTGGACTCCTAAAACACAGTGGAAGATCACAGAGAAGAACACGGGCACGCGCTTGCTTACATATTTTATATAAATACCTATAAACAGGAAGTGTAACAGCAACGGTTCTTACTCTGAGAATTTTAATACAATGGTTCTGTAAAATGCTTAAACCAGAAGTTTCACAACAAAACACGAGTCTCAGCTTTACTCCATGAAAGGACAATGAATTACCTCTTCCCTGTGCTTGGCTATAGGCACGTCCCCGCGTGCGTGGCCAGTTACTGGGACTGAAGTCCAGGCGCTTGCTTCCCACTGAGCCAATGGCACATCTGGGCACAAGATAAATGAGAGGAAGTCACTTCAACAGAGAAAAGGAAAGACCAGTGCAGGAAAATGGTCACAGAATTTGGAAACCTAACCTCTACCAAACTTGGAGCACATACTTGTGAGTATTAATAGAACTAATACTTTTTAATATTAATAGATAGAAGAGATTTGATGTGTTTTATGCAAACGCTGTTACTGGCAGCAGCTCTGAAAAACATCACTTCTGTGTATAAGCCACCATCGGTGTCAAGGATGTAAGAATTAAAAAGCAATCATTAAAAATGATAATATTTCTGCACAGTCTGCATTACAACTGCCAAATCCACCCCTGTTCTTTCTGACAGAACAATATTCATGCACTGATGTGTTGTTTCCCTTAAAGCCTATTAGGCCCACAGTACAAAATAACCCGTAAGTTGGGAGGAAGACCACTGTATCTCTACTACTTGGCAATTAAACCAGGTCTGGAAAGCATCATGACCTTTCAGTGTGACACCACACTGTGCAGTCTCTTGGCAGGAGGTGGTCACTCAGCACTGGGAAATACAAGACAAAAATCCTGCAGTGCTGCCATGACTTGGTGCTCAGTTTAATAACGAAAAACAAAAGAACAGCTTAACAGGTATGGGCACAGGTGTGGAAGGGGAAAACCAGGACGAGACTTCAGTAAGTGACAACTTCGTGAGTTACAATTAAACAAAAATAAACCCCAGTATCCTGAAACCAAAGTGGCAATGCTTTCCATTTCAAAGAGGTTTCACCAGGTCCTATGGTGAAATTTACTCATTTGCACACAAATAACAAAAACTTAGACTTCACTACTTTTTTGTCATGTTATTTCTCTAAGAAATACATAGAGTAGCAGGAAACAAATCTAGTATTCTTTTTAGCAAGGCAATACTTACTGTAAAGTAAAGGCTATCACCTGAATACCTGACCGCGCAGCTACAGCTCCCTTTCTGGGAAGGGCTCCTGACAGCCTCGCACGGCAGCGAGGCAGACACAGGAGGAATAAAAATTGTCTTCAAGTGTCAAGGGATACAAAATGAGCTATTCCCACATTAAAACAAACCCCCAAGACCAAACACTTCATTAAGACAGCTTTGTAAGTACCAAAGAAAGGATCTCTACTCAAGTTCTGTAACAGCACAGTCACTGGTGATCATCGCACAGCGATTTACTTAGCACTACCAAAAGCACTACGAGAACTGAGTATCAGCATGCCTGGAAACCATTAACTGTCCTCTTTAAAATACTTTTGGCCAAGTTTCTAAATATACTCCCCAGCCACGTTCCTGCGCAGCGCTGTGTCACAGCCGCGCCGTGCAAAGGCCGAGCGGGTCCCCTCTGGCACAAACACATCACTGCCCAGGCAAGCGGGGGCTCTGCACGGCTTCACCAGCGCTGCAAGAAACCCCGGGCTGCTGCGGAAGAGCTCAGTGTCAGCACCTTCCTGCTAAAGCCACACGGCCTGCCCACCTCTGCCAGGTCCTGCATGGAACAAATGCAATTTGGACAAGCGTTGTAAAAGCGCATGACGCAAGACAGCAGCAGCTCTGTAGCTGTGCTAACAAAAAGGAACAGAGGGACAAACCATTTAAATGGTAGGATTCACATTAAAAGCTTCTCTAAGACAGTAAAACACCACTGTGTTAATAAGAAATCATTAACTTAAAATTCAATTAATAATTTTGTTTTTAAAATACAAAACCAGAAACAACCAACCACCAGTATTCATGTATCTGCTGAATAATCAGATCTGTTTGATCAATGATGTGTATCTCTTTTTTTCATTGAGGAACCAGCCTTTTTTATACTCCTTTCTATACGACAGTCCCATGACAGCAGTATCTTACCTTCTACTAAGCACAGAAGTTTGGGAAAAAATCATACCCAAAAGAAATGGTCATCCAATGGAAGCCACCATCAACACGTAGAGAACTGGCAGCCATGTAACCACCTAATGTAGATGCTGCAAGTACTAAAACCAGCGTGACTTGGTTTTTTCTCTCATGAAGACATGAGCTGTGCGCTGAAACTGAACAAACACCACAGAGTTTGCCTGGGAACCAACACCACGACCTCTCCCTGGAGCAGCAGCACAGTCTGGGGCCACGGAGCCAACTGGGAGCTGCGGATGGACACTGGCACCACCACAACAGCCGTCGTGAGTCCCACTGGCAAACTGGGGATGCAGGGTTTTACCCAAATCCAGTATCATTATTAGTGAAAAACAAAGCCCAGAAAATCCACAAAACTGGCATTGGGAACATGAGTGACCACCTTAGAAGACATTGAACTTTTTTTTTTTTTTTAAAATGAAATGCGTTGCTCCGCACAATGAAGACTTGCTGCAAAACAGAAATACTTTAATATACACCTCTATGGAAGTCCCAAGGTTTTTCTACTCACTTAGATAGCTATTCAACTGTGGACTCTATACCACACAGAGTAATTACCTTCAACTGCTGTTGTTTGCATTTGGTTTGGTTTCATTTGGTTTGGTTTGGGTTTTTGTTTTGTTTGGAGGTTTTGTTTGTTTTGCTTATGGGGATTTTCTGTTTCTTTTTTCCACATTATTTACGCAGTAAGTCCCCAGATGAGAACTGGTCTTTAGCAAAACAGATCACTCCAGCAAATACAGATACAAGGAGCTACAGGACTACAGGCTTACCAGCAAGAAAGCCATCAAATTTCATTTCTTCAACTGCTTATACTTCCTGGAAAATATCATGATGACTGGGACAGCAAACCCAACTGGTGCACACCTTTGTAAGGCACCATGTGCAAATATGCGCCTTGGATTCTGGCATGCAGGGAACGCAGGACCCTTCCAACCTGAAAACAGCAAACTGAGGAAGCATGCAACTGCCCATCACGTCATCTATGGCAAACAAAGTGTTTCCATGTGTAAGAAACATTAATGCAAATCCAGAATGTGGAATTACATTCATGTCTCTGTTCAGCATTAGTACAAGATACTGAAAACTCAGTTATGGGAAATTTGCCTTCTCACTTCCTTTTCAGTTATAATTAAAGTCCTGTAGAGGTACACAGACTGCCATGACTGGAACAGTCTGCTGCCCATGGAAAGAGCCATTTTCCAACATCTCTGTTACTGCAGCCCATAAAGTAGACGTATTCCTTCTGGTACCTGTGTCCTGAATTGAATTTGAAGAGATCCTTCAACACAAGATCAGATTTTTGTATTCACCAGCCATGGGAGAAGAGATTATCCAGTTGGATCTTGGTATCTGCTGCTAATCAAATTAAAATGAGATGCATTAAAGAGAAATACTTGGAAGTGCTGGTCAGTTTTCTGTGTCTTGAAGTCGTCACTGCTGGAGGATGCCCTCAGGTAATAAAAGTCACCACAAGCAATTTGTCTTTGCCTTCTGTTCTCCACTGCAATCCTCTTCAACTTGCCCATCTTTTGAATACAAAAGAATTTGGGATGAAGATCTGTTCTGGGATTAACTTTCCTGGCACACCTCTGTTTTGAATCCAAAGCATTTAAGGAACTCTATAAATTAAGTTTTTTCTATTTCAGAAACCTGATCAGAAATAATGTTTAAATTCAGGGCAAATCAATTTCTCCTTTCTGAGACATTAACTGATCTATGGTATTTCATAGCATTAATCAATGCCACTAAACTTTTAAAGCAGCACTGAAGGAAATTCTGCTTAGTCAACTTATTGCTGTCCTTCCTTTGCCAGTGAAGCACGTGAAAAGCCAGGGAACACTGCGCTCCTGAACTACAACACTCAGAGCTTCTTCCTGTCCCTTTATTGCCCCATTTTCACCTTTCAGTGTCTCCTCCTCTCCCACAGACACAATGCAATGTCAACATTCTGTGGCGAGGACAGTCAGATGCACTGCACATGCTGGACAGCCCAACCCCGTGGCTCCATCACCCACCTGAGCTCCAGAGGTCACAGTTTGCAGAAGCACTGAAGGACAGTAATTTCTAGAAAATGCCTCAATTTGACAAGTTTTGGTCCATCAGCAAAGGGATACAAAAAGCACTACAGAGAATGACAAGCAGAACAGACAAAACATATAAATGTCCTTTTCTTGGGAAAGCAGCTGCATTAACAAATTTGGAAATTAAGAGGCACAGGAAGAGTTTGAAGCTGAGCTGTCCTGACAAGTGAGTCAGCCTCAGCCTGCTCCTACCAGAGCTCCTAGGAAAGAAGGGCAACCAAATTTCTCTGTAAAGGCAGCTCAATGCGACAACCAAGCACACACAGAAATAACGTGGATAGAAAACGGGAAAACAGACTAAAGACAAACCCAATCAATGGAATCTTTTCCTTGCAGATGTATTTCAGTAATATATCTACATTTATCAGTACAATAAACCCAGTGTACGCCCATGTATCTATGCAACAGCATTATATGTACGTTGTGGTTTCCAGAAAATGTTTACTTTTTAATACCATGCCTTATAGAAAACAAACAAACAGACAGCATTAAACAAACAAGACTGAGGTGTCATCGTTTCATTTAGGGGAAGAGATAGGAGGAAAAACCACAAGGAGGAAAAGGACAGGTTTATAATACTAACCAAATATAAATGCACATATATTTTTACCTGGTTTATGGACAAGCTGATCATTTTCAACCACATCCAGTTCTTGTGTCTCTGCTTCTCTGTCTTTTTCAGCACATTCAGCTCCAGTGGTCTCTGGGATAAGCGGCCTAAAGAGGAAAGAAATGACAAATCAATAAACGCTTCCTCATTTAACAGCCACGGGTACCTCTGGAAAAAACAGCATCACACAGTAAGTTCAGAGTCTCCAAGTCACACAGGAACCACTTCAGTGAACAAACTTCAGAAACCAATTTTGTCTCTGCAGTGAGATGCCAGCCTGAGGAAAGTGCCACACTAAATCTTCTTGATTAGATTCAAAAAACCTGAGCTCCCAAAGTAGCCATCCTTTGGGTTTTTAATACCCAGGCATTTCTCTCCTAACGAAAGTCTACAATTTCTTCTGACCAAAGCTATGAAATCGCTCCATTTCATCAATTCCTGACACAGTACAATCAGGAAAATACATGTAATTCCTGCACGATTCCCTGGAGACAGAGCATGGGAGTAAACAACCATCTCACTGCTCTAAGGAAAGAGCTTTTGGTTTTGAGCCAAGAAATTATGGTGGCCAGAGGGGGAAAAGAAGAAAAATCAACACAACCACTCTATCAGTGAATTTTATGGAAATTCATTACACAGAAGGCAAAGCCTACACATAACATGACTAGAACTGAATGGGATTTTAAAATTCTCTTCTACATAAATAGCATGAAGAAAGCCACACTGACTTCACTACAGAATAAAGCAGCATATATACAATGATTGTATGATTATTAAATCATAAATGAGCTTTAATGAAGAAGAGTTTTGGACATATCAAAAGCTCTTTTGTCTTTCTGCCCTTTTTTCAAAAATACAAACTAGAAGTGTGTCAACAGTAATGGCTTCTTATTCTATTTTAACAATATTTTAGGCAAAGAGCTAAGGCAGCCTTTCCCTGGATCTCAAGTATCTCTCAATGCAGGGTTCAACAGGACTGCACGCATCTGCACAACCACCATCACTGATACAGCTGGGACAGGGCCACTCCATGACAGCCCCGAGTCCAAGGCACAGCTTGGAAAAGATCACACCCGTCATGGTAAAGGAGGTTATTCCACTGGATGTGTACTAAAACACAAGCCAAACCCAACAAATACGATGAAGGTACCAAAGCCAAGCACTCAGTGGTTGAATGTAACAAAATGAAGCTTGGCTGCACAGTCTCACTTTGACAGCATGGTGTGCACACGCTTTAGTGAAGGACCGCAGCCTCGGTGCTGGACACATCTTCTGACCACAAACTCTTGTTATGCAGTCAATACAACTCGTCCTTCAGTCCTCCGCAAGAAAAAAGTGTCTGATTTAAGACATTAAACACTGTCCCAGAGGAACACGCGTTACTTGATCATCAGAGCCCTGAGTGATAGCAAATCACCCAATAAAAACCTCCACTGAGGGGTAGGGATTAAGGGTGAGAAAGGGGGGACCCTGCTCCTCCTCTGCTGCGCAGACCTTGCAGAAGCAGCCCTATTTACTATTTCAGCAGCAGCTGAAGTCAGCCAAGAAACAGTTTGACATAATACCAATACATTCAACTAAATGCTCCTGGAGATGGAGAAAAATAAAACCATACAGCTCCAGCAGAACGAGGACAGTATGGCCTCAGTGAGCTGGGAGAATACATTAATTTTTCGTTGTTGTTTGGATATTTTCTTTCACAAATTAGGTTTTCCATCTTCAGAACGCAGCATGCAGTAAAGAAACCTCAGGCTACACAATGAATAAAGAAAATATTTAATAGCCAGTCATTAAGAATGAACATTGCTCACTCGATGCACTGAGTCAGGAACAGTCTTGGGGAAAATCATATGCAATTAGAAAACCGCATATGGGCACATGAAGCAAGAAAAACAACCTTAATTACATCATTTCTCAATGGTTTAATGCCCCACTTTGCAGCTTTAATAAAATTAAAAGCTTACAGAATATATTTAATATTAAATTCTATAATTAATAATATTTTTAAAGCAAAATGGGAAAAAACCACATTCTGAAGCCCTCTGGCACTCTCCTAAGCCATCAGAACAAACAAATCCTTTCAGGCAGTCACTAATGAGCCATCAGGAGGTACCCTCCTGTATGTACCTGGACACACAGAAAGGGATGGAGCATTTTTCTAATGAGTTTCAAGAATCATTTGCTGGCAGCAGAGGCATGCCAAGAGTCAGGACATTCAGGCCAGGAAAGGACACCACTAATGAGGGGACTTCTCTCAACTCCTCCTATGAAGCCCGTGTCCGTCCAACACACCACTGCATCTCTTCCCATTTCTGGTCCCTCGGACACAGTGAGGCCCCACATTTCCACCCACCTGCCCTGTCACAGCAGATTTCCTTGGCACTCACCGACTTTTAGACTCCTACGGGTCTTTGATCTCCAAAGACATCACAGCATTGGCAAATGACAACTTTTCAGCTACACACATGAAACACATTCAGAATTTTACCAAATGAAGAGGCAGCAAAAAGCATTTTTTGACTCTAACGCAATCACTGAAAATTTAAAGTCAAACGCATTGTCCACCCCGAGAGGGCAAAGCAGACAGAATGATCAAGCACTGAGAACACGATCGGTCACCTGATTCATCTTTTCAAATATTCCTTGTAAAGTTTATAGGAAAATTCAGTGTCGTCAGCAGAAAATTGAATACAGCTGCTTCTTCAGGAGAATCACTAGAAGGGAAACAGTTTAACACCAGAAACCACTGACACATCCAAATGTAAATGCTCTCAAGTACACCAAGAGTGCCTGCCTTTCTTTAAATGAATTCAGCTGGAGAAAGGTCTTCCTTTTCTTAAAGCTACAGAATGACCTCTACAAGGCCATCAGAACAGAGTGCACTCAGTAAAATCTTCTATTTTGGCATTTGAAATATTAACCAAAGCATTTTCACACACACTTGGTTATCAAACATAGAAACAATTGCCCAATCTCAACCATAAAGGGGTCAGGGACTTTGGTTCTCTCTATATACTACAGTGCCAGTGCATTCACTGAACACAGCTCATGTCTCAGGAAGCAATACTTCAGAAAGCCTTATTAAATGAACACATGGATAGTGTTATTCCCTGAAAAAATAACACTGCTTATGCAGCACACCTGATGGTATAAAGAAAATACTCACGTATGTAATGAAAGTCTAAGGACAAAGATACTTTCTAAACCCATTTCAGATAAATTCCTATTAACTGTTTAATTTTAGGGTAGAAGCTCCTGTTCAAGGCCATGTAACTTCAAGAACATTTCCATCTGACAACTGAAAAATCAAGGTGTTCTAGGGCTGTGTTTGGAAAAACTCCTCTAGATGGAATTTTTGCTTATTTATTATTTTTGCTTATGTTTTTGCCTCATTTGGCACAAAACGTCCTGTTCACATGGGGCTGGGAGCTGAAGGTAAGAGCAGTGCCCCTCCTGTCACCCGTCAAGAGAGGGACCGCCCCGAGCCATGGCTGTGTCACCCACAGAAGCTGTCCCCTACTTGGGGATCTCTGGTGGGGGAATCACTTCAAAAAACACTTGGTCTTACAGCACACAGAGCAGTATTTTGCTGTACAATTTTAGTCCGATATATACAGTAGACTGTTTCAAAGCCTCTTTTCTGAAACTAAAATAATGTGACACTTTACATAACTGAACATTTGCCGTGACAGTAAATAACCTTCCACTGGGTTTACTGAAGGACACACTAAAAATTCCTTTCCTTTCCTTTCCACTGGCAGTTGGCGGTTCCAGACTTTTAGAAATCTGGTCTTACCTGCAGAAATACATTCACTTTAAAGAAATAATGTACTGCCATTCAAAACCCATAACGCTTCAGTCACAAAACCAGACTTCATGTATATAGGAATCTCAAAGGCTTGCACTGCTCTTCCCACAGAAGTTGCTCAGGGCTCCTGGTTTTAACTAGCTGGGGAGAGGGAACACACCAAAACTACTTCACAAAATCCTGAAAAACTCAACTGCAAACGTTTGGATTTGGACAAACTGTGTAGAAGTATCTCAGAAATACTTGTCAAACAGCTCTGCAACACACCCCATCTTCCACCTCACCCACAATTCAAACCCAAGAAAAGCACCCACCACAAACGCCAGGGTGAAACAGCCCAAATCCTCCAATTTGCTGTCCACTACTCCGGGATTTTACACCAGCGGAGGAGACTGGGCTGCACTGGGGGGCTTCACAGACCTGGGCTCCTCTTGGAGGCGAGCTTTGATGAGCTCCTCCTCCTGCAGCCACAGCTCACATAGGGAGCTTGGATGAGGGCAGCTACTACCTGTGGCCATCTCACACGAAACAGTTAATAATAACATTAATTTTACAAAATTATCAGTTATTAATTGTAAGTTAAATAGGTCTTATTTATTAACTTAAGCCAAAAGCACAGATCCTCTATCAAGCGTTGTTTCTGATCCTTCAGCAACATTCACAAAGCACCTACACTCCTTAAAACTTCAAAATCTGTCCCTTCCATCTGACCACAAAGGCGAGGAACTTGGCCAAACAGAAAAAAGAAATAAAAGGACATGCAGAGCATAGGCCACTATGCCACTGCGTTGAAATGGCAGCAAATGAGCACTGGTTAAGACGTGCTAGCAACACTTTCGGTCAAATAAGAATGATGACAGTTTCTTGGTGTGTCATGAGTCCCATTCATAAAGCGAGCCACACTCCTCGTCTCTTTCAATGGTAAGTGTCAGCAGCATCTCAGATGGTAGATGCCATGAATTCTTGCAGAGCAAAGAGTAAGAAGCTTCTCCTCCATCCGTTCTCACTGTTTGTCACCTTGTTGCTCACACCAGTGCCGTGTCTGGTCAAATGCAAACGTTTTGGAAAGGTTGGTGTCCTTTTTCCCTGCGATCACTGCAGTGATGCAGCCGAAAAGCACAGCCCCGTGGCACCAGGGGACAGCAGAGCCAACTGCTCTGCAGCACCAAAAACTCCTCAAATTGCCTTTCTGTCAGAAAAAAAGTGTGGTCCAACAGCAGCCTCAATCAGCACAAATAAATACTGAATTTGTACTTCTTACAGACAGGCACAGCAGTAGTTCCAGGTTTCTTTAAGCTGTTTTTTTATTATAGGACCTGGTTGACAGTTTAGGAAATTCTTTTGCATATGTATGTTAAGACACACATATTCAGACTAAAGGCCTCTTGCTGTACATGGATTCGCAGCTTTTTTCTCCCAAAATATGGTTACAGAACAATACTCGTTCACAAGAAAGCCCCACACTGAAAAAACAGTTGAATCCCTGGAGATCTTTTATTCTTTGTAAGAATTTCAGACCTTGCAATAGCAAGTCTGTTTCAAGAATACGCCTTTTGCATTACAGCAACTTATTTATTACAGTAGCATCAAGAGGCCATAATCAGAATGTGAAACTTGTTTAACCACACATCGTGCAAATATCCAAGTTTCTGTGCTAAAGAGATTATTTTACTTTTTTTTTAAATTTCTTTATTTGCAAGCCAAATGTCATGAAACCAGCAGAGTTAAAAGCCATGGGGAAACCACATCTATCCATCACAACCCATAAATCCTTACCACCACAAAGCAGCCGCTATTGCAGAGATGCATTTGGATTGCTCCATCATTTCATGTGGGGCTGCCTTCACTCACCTACGCTGACAAAGTTCAACAGCCTCCTTACACAGGAGCTCTACCACACAAACCTCTACATTAGATCGCCCAGCTCCATTCAACCACTCTTAAGGCAAGGCCTTTATTCTTCATATGGCCAGAAGGCACAGGAGACACAAGTCAGTACATTTATCTCCACAGCCACGCAATCACAGCCTCCCCACAGGCCTCCACTTCTGTTGTTAGCTCAGAAAAAGGCTCCTGAGAAGCACACGGGTATTTGACTTACACAGCTGGAGTAACCTGCAGGGGGAACAGCACACACGGTGCAACACAATCATTGAGAAGTCCACGGGATAAAAATAAGCCACCATCAAGGTCTTAAAACACAGTTTGTTCTGTACATAGCCGCTATAAAATAGAAATAAATAACTGTGTGTCTTATACAGGGATGTATAAAGAGATTCCACGTTACCCCAGGCTGACGCACTTAATTCCTTATTTACCCATGCTATTTTCAGTTAGCCTGTGCTCTTGTAAGGCTGTTTTGGAGTAAGGCTCTTGCTGATGAATCTGGACCTGCCAGAGCAAGAAAGGAAAAACCACTAAAACTGTCTGAAGTGATTTAGGAAAGGAAACCTGCACTTGGACTCCAGCAACGCTTGCTGCTCCCTCAGCTCTATTTGAGAACAGCAGCAGAAACAAGCCCAAAATGTGCTCCAGAAAAAGGGATGGTTATCTTCAGAGGAGGCATAAGAAATGCTTCTATGAAAAGACACCCGTTTTGATTTACCTGTGTAAGAGGGGGTATCACTCACTGCAGCGCAAAGAAAATTATTAAATGATAGAAACAACAGATGCTTTAGGAATTCACTACATTCCTTGCCTCAAAAACGAGGAATACAAAGTAAAATAAGGAGGTTGAAGGAAAAGCTTAGAAAAAGTCCAAAGAATCTTCAATTTACATTTTATATTACACACATGGACAATT
This sequence comes from Mesitornis unicolor, assembly GCF_000695765.1. Lineage (NCBI taxonomy): Eukaryota > Metazoa > Chordata > Aves > Mesitornithiformes > Mesitornithidae > Mesitornis > Mesitornis unicolor. Next base: position 41,605 of record NW_010179218.1, read on the forward strand.
AATTTACAGGAAAAAAACCAATTAGCAAATAACTGCGCTGCTGCAGTGCCAGAGGAAATTACAGCTTATTAAAAAAGATAAAAATTACTCAGCATTGTATAACTAATGTCATGGTCTCTGTGGAGTATGAGAGTGTGGTTTAGTCACTAACAGAAGCAAAACAAAATTCAGAAGAGGGAAACTGAAACTACAACAAATTGTTTTGGTATGCCACAAAAAGAAAGCAAAAGTGCTGAAACTCTTAGATAATTCACAGAAGTGCGCAATGAGATGAAACACCAAAGCCAGGAGAGATCCAGAAGCTGAAGACCATAAATCACTTCTTAAAAAGCAGCATCTCCAAGTTACCTAAATTTACAGACTGAAGGAAAGTGCAAGAGTGCCAGATGAATGTTAAGACAACCAAAATGGTTTTCCCCGATAATGAGAGAGTCAAAACTTGCCAAAAAAAAAGGCAAGAAACCTGAAGATGAGCAGTAAAGACTTCACACCATTTGAAATATTATTGTAATTTTAGGAACTGCCTGATAAATTAATGACAGGAATCAAAATACGGCGCGCACACTCAATATCATAACGATAACGCTAGTTACTAATGAACTCAGCAAGGCCTTGAGGGAACAGAGCCACCATCAGCCAAAGCCAAGCCCAAGCTCCCACCCTGACACGCAACGCAGGCCCATGAGGACCTTTAGGGATGGCCGGAGGGAACCGTAACTCCACAAAACTCCCATATTAACCCCTGGCACAACTGCATGAAGTCCTGCTCCACTTTAGGTGCCAGCTCCCAATGCCAGCCCCACACGAGCAGTCACCTCTTCCTCAATACACATCTGAAACACATATTAAAGTAGAAGCAACACACACTAGAATCACAGAATATATGGGGTTGGAAGGGACCTTTGGAGATCATCTGGTCCAACCCCATAAACATTTTCGGCTTTAATATCCCCCTACCAATGGAAAGATAAATACCATCCTCAGTATCCTGCCTCATAAAACGCAATGAGGCAAGCAAAGATTAGGTAAAAACAAAACCACAAAAACCCCAAACACAAAACCTGCTGTAGGTTTCTCATTTAATTAATTTCTACACCTTCCTCTACGCATCTCTAATTGGCAAAGACACCACAATGGTTTTACACTGTACAGCAGCTTACTTTCAGAGCCGATACAGTGGAAACAAAGTGGTGACATGTTAACTGTGCTGTAAAGGAGGTGGCAAGGAGCATTTTAATTTCATCTGAAAATCTGTCAGGACAGTTCTGTCATCATAAACCCAGCTCCCCTCCTTCCTCATAGTCCCACACACAATGCAATGTGAAAACCTTCCAGCTGAAGAGGATTTACACTGACGTTTGAATTTTTCCAATGTATAAGTAATATCAGCTCTAATAACAGCCACACACGTCATCCTTTATGTCGTCTGACACCTAGAACAAATGCACAGAGCCCTTGTTCTCCCGACAGCTCGACACACCAGTGCCGGCAAAAAAGTAGGGAAGAAAAATCCTTCCAGGAGCAGAGCCGGTCATTAGAGCAGGAAAGAGCAGAGGAGGAGGCATCCGCGTCCCACACCGACTGTGTAGATTAATAGGAAGAGACCAGATAATTGGAACGGAAAATGGCTGCTTCAGCGACCTTTAGTGTGCTCAGTGCCAGCCCCGAAAATGAATCCTGAACATGGATACGCGCAAGATCTCATCAAGGAGAGAGGGAGCTGGTACCTGACAGCCAGGTGAGAGAGGAGCCGAGTCTATGGTAAGAGTTACAATTCTGGGCTTTGTAGATCAGTTACACCTCAATTTGCATCTCCCTATCATTCTGTTCCTTTAATTAGAGTAATGTGTCGTTCATAGCACACCGTAGGTGTTATAGACTGGCTTCGTTAAACAGATTTGAAATGTTAATATAAATGCTAACAGCTATGCAGAGTAATGAACAAGTATAGTACTGTAAGACTGATGAAATTCAGCTGGAAGAAGTATTTAATATAGCAAAGAAATCCCGAGCAACTGTCAAACAGCTCTTTCCTGTCAACACTCCTGTAACAAAGGCTTGAGATGATCTTTATGAGGGAAGCACTACTCTTAGCTGCTTAAAACAGATCGCAGAGCAGCCCGATCCTCCTCTGACGGGAGAGAAGTCTCCCAGCATCTCCACGGCCTGGAAGCGTGGTTTGCTGAGAAAAGCACCGTGGTTATTTTTAGCCCTCGACAGGCACAAAACTGCAGCCCTAAACCGTGACCCAGAGCCATGCACAGCCAAGCAGCGCATCATGCGCCTGGGCTCGGGCGAGAAGCACGCCCGGAGTGGCTGCAGCCCAGCATGATTCGTCTCCCCACCACCACCACCTGCGGATGGGTCTAGCAAGCAGCATTTGAAAGCCTTACCATCTTTTTTTCCCCAATTGCTGCCATCGGCAGAACTCAATTGAAAGGTAGGAGATCTTAATGGACTTTGCAGAAAGTATCTGAGACTGCGCTAGGTTAAACGGATTGCTGCTCCTCGCTGGTACACAGGATGAAAAAGAACCTTAAAAGCAGAAAAACTGTCACAGTCAGTTCACAAAGGCATTTTTCTAAGCCTAGTTTGAGTAAATGAAAACAAAAAAGGAAAAAAGAAAAACCCCTTGTTTTCTTCCAGCAGCAGTAACAGCCTGGAAACAGGATATGCCAGAGTAAGAGATCTTCAAGCAAACTCACCTGAAACAGCACTGCTCACAGGGAGCTGCAAAGGTAACTTATGTCATTTTATTCCAGTTCCTATGTTTGTGTCTGCACGACTCGTAATCTGCAAAATCTGCAATTTAAAAGCCTATTCCACCAGATTTCTGTTTCTAGGTTATGTAAAAAAGAATTTATTTAAAATAGAAATAGATACAGAAGTTTTAAAAACAGATCATGCAGACTTCAAGCACTTAACTTTATTTAATCACTTTTTAAACGTATGGGTAACTTCAAATTTTGGAGGTTTGGGGTTCTGTGTTTTGTTGGGAGTTTCTGTTGTTTTGTTTGGGGGGGTTTCTTGTTTAGCTGGTTTTGGGTTTTTTGTGGAGGGTTTGGGTTTTTCTTTTATTTGTTTAGGGTTTTTCTTGGGTTGTTTTGGTTTGGTTTTTTTATTTGTTTGGGGTTTTTTTAAACTATATATACTGCCCGGATAAAAAATGAAATCTTTCTAAGACGACAGATATGTCATTTTCTAAATGTTTTTAAATGTTGTAAAGTTCACATAGTTAACTCAGAAAACAGGTGTAAAATACTATAAAATGTAAGGCTTGTCAGATTTAATTCCGGCTTGGCAATTATTGTTAGTGCTACTTACATTGTGCTGCAAAATATTATAGGAGCACTGACAAAGTTTCCTGTGAACATTCAGTTGCTAAGAAGGCGGTCTACAGGCACAGCTATCGGTCAGACAGCAGTAAGTAAAATGTATTTTCTCTTCTCCCCTCTCACAGCTTAAAAATGCCTCTTTTTGGCTGGATGAAATGGTCAAAACCTGAATCCTACAAACCCACAAGATACCCTGGCTCAGAGGTAGTGACCAAAACGCTGCTGAGGGAACTGCGATGGCACCTGAGGGAGCGGGAAAGGTTGGTGCAGGAGATCGAGAGCGAGCAGAAGGTGCACAGGGTGGGCATGGAGCACGTCTGGCTCAGGAGCCACCAGAGCCCCCAGGGAACCATCCCGGCCACCGAGCAGCGGCAGCTGGAGCTGCTGTGCTCCCAGATCCAGCCCTGCCAGACCGCAACCGTGCTCAGCAGGTAATTATCTCGTATTGCTCCAAGAATCCCAAGATATTTCTTCCTAATCCAAGCTTGTATTTGGCTCTGAACTTTCTTCCAAAGCAACTGGAACGCGTTTTCACAGCTGTTTAGGAATTACATCTTTACTTCAACATGTTGTACTTGAAGGAAGTTTTTAGTGAGCATTTTCCTGGGCTAATCCAAAACAAGGGAAGTCTCACGTGCTTTAACATGTGGCTTCTTGATACTTTCAGTTTTTCATCTGTTCTTTATCTCCAACATTCACTAAATAGTAACCCAACAACCAAAAATGAAATTAAAGCACTGGTACACAGAAATCCAGCTTCACTGTCCAAAATACCTGACAGCTTCTAAAACTACAAAAATCAGTGTAAAACCAAAAAAGTTCCATTTATCATAAACAAACCCACACGTTTTGCAAAGAAAAATTCTCCTCTGTCTGCATTTTAAATACATTTTCTGGGGACACAAAGAAACAACAGAACAAGCCTATGTGCCTTTTAAAGCCCAGAATATACCTAAGGGCAAAGTCAGTTTAAATCAAGTTACCCAGACAGGGGAAAAAAAAAAGAAAAGAAAAAGCAAACACACTCAATAAGAATCACTTTCAATGCTCACAACAGCTGGACCTCATCCAGCGCATTGTTACAGCTCCTTCCCTCTTGTAATCTTCTGGGGAAGGCGTGTGGGGAAGTGTGGCAGCAAGGACTAAATGACACCACTGCAGTCATTTCCTCCTCCTTCCCTCCCCTCAAAACGCCAGAAAGGAAACAGAAGCAGTTTTCAATGCTGGTGATTAGATTTCTAATTTTGTGTATTTTTAGGTTTCGTGAAGTTTTGGCAGAAAATGATGTTTTACCCTGGGAAATAGTCTACATATTCAAGCAAGTTTTAAAAGATTTTCTTACCACTATTGAGAGAGCAAACCAACAAGACCCCGCGGCAGATGCGTGGGATACGAATTCCTCCGAACATTTTGGCCTGCGAGGAGACAGCTCTAACAAATCGGACAAAGACGAGATCCCCACGGTGTCCAGCTACGTGGACAAAGTCACCCAAAGCATGTTCCCCACCTTCTCCCACCGAATCTGGAACCTGCCCTATTACTACCCCTCGAGTTAAGTTGCTTTGCATTCCTTTCCCCTGATTGCCATCCACAAACATAGGAATAAAATGTGACATGCTCCCCCTTTCTCCAAGTTCAGAAATTGAAATCCTTGATTATAGCTAGTAAGCAGTAAACTAACTTTAATTATGAACTCTTCTTTTACCTTTATGGTTCCTTTTACCTTTATAGTTCCTTAAAGATGTTGTGTTTGAAGGCACCTTTTAACCAAAAATGTAGATGTTTCTGAAAAAACTTGGAAGCATTTTATTTTTTAGCCATATACAGCTAGATGTGTTTAAACAAAAGACTGCTTTCCATATTTTGATATAGCATCAATCCAGAAAGTATTAGGCAAAACCTTCTGTACTTATCACATAGCTTCTGGGCTCTATAAGAACTTTATACTGTGTAAGATAAATGGTTTCATATCATATCAGTGATACCAAATAAACTGGTAAAGACTTTTTGGAGCTGAATAGTTGTTTCTTAACTTCAAGAGTAAGCTCTAAAATGAAAAGTGACAACACACTGCATGTACTGTTCCTGTGGTTCTTCCAAAGTGTGCTCTGTATGTGCTGAAGTACTGTGAAGGCAGAGAACTAAATGAAAACATTGAATATTTAACAACATTTAACAACATTTAACAACCTAGCTTTCCATTCTTCAAGAAATTAATTAATTACTTTATTTCAAGTAGTTGTACTTCATTTGACTTACTGGAAGCCATTCTGAAACCCAGATTCTGCATTAAAATTAAACATTTTGATCAAACCACACAGTACATCTACAAAAGAGTCAACAGATCATTTCCAAAGCAAGAGGTGACCATTTTAAATTTAAGTGTAACAAAATTTCACGGTTTTCGGTTGCCATCATCTATCACTGTGAATTCACAGTAAAGTTTCACAAGATTGATTGGATACGTAGCAGTTACGGTCACAGCAGACAATTAGAGCAGAAAATCAAGAAAAACATATGCCAGAACTCAGTTTGCTACGTTTCCAATTGGGCTCCCATCGCTGTATCTAACAAATTCTTACATGTCTTTTATGTAACCTCTTCATCTCCAGATTTCCTTTTAATTCTCTCTGCCACATCATACAAAGTGGGCAAGACTCGCATGGCCCGATTCAGAAAAGGCACTGTTTTGTAAACACGGAGGAAAACTGCTTCCTCTGCTATCTTCTTCAAACATACCAAAGAGATTCAGATTTCCTTAAGCTGGGAACATACAACTGAAATAAAAATATCTCCTTATGCTCCACAGCCGTAGCCCCCACCCAAGAAATAACTTACCAATAGTGCAACATAAATTGGGTGAAACATATGACACAGTATTTTCATGAAAGATAAAAATACTGTTTTTAAAAGCCTTTGGAAAGCTTATAAATTAGAAAACATACAGAAGAGCAGTATATAATATACACAGGAGGTGAAACAATCAGAACTCCTCCATATACCAGTAAATCAGTTCCTACAGGTTTAGAGTAATAAAAAAGCAGCTCCACACCAAAAGTAACCGGCCCCTCCACTTCTCATAGACTAAACACACAGAACAGCACAAGCACGTGTAAGCTCATTGTGTCTGCACCCAGAGCTGGTACAAACTCCGTGCCCTTCTTTTGTGCAGTTGTCGGTTTGTGGCTAAGGAACAAAAGCGTTAATCTCCACTTACACTGCCCTTCTGATGCAGGATAAAGAGCAGCAGATCCTTTTCATGCAGTTCAAAACAAACCCGACACAGATCCCTGCAGGAGGGCAGGGATGGTCTGAAAGAAAGGCTTTTCCTCAGTGATAAAGCTCCCCAAAGACTTAAAGTAGCTTTTCCATAGGAAACAGGGTAACAGGTACTGAGCTACTGAGCACACGAAAGGCGTTAGCAGAATTATTATTACATTGAGAAGTAACATCCACAGTGCTGGATGTTTTTTTTCAGAAAATATTTTTATTTCATCAAATGTGGAAGATTCCTGCAACAGCAATTCACATACATTTGTTTCTTAAAACTTAGCTGGAAAATAGGTGAAAAAAAGCCCTGAAAATTTAGCTTCCAGATTTTAGTTTGTGCAAAGTGGTAGGCCAGTAAACATGCCAGGTCCGTGTACCTTTATGATCACTAAAAACAAGCAGGAAAAACCCAAAACAAAACCAACAAAAAACAACCCCACAAGATGACTACAGATACAACTTACCCCATTCTTCATGAATTTCACTTCAATCTCACTTTAAAATAAGGAAATGCAGTCTTCTAAGTCCAGAAACAAGGACCAGCAACTACAACAAATGCTAAAAGGCATCTGCTGAATAATGGTTTAAAAAAATAATTGTATCTAGGCAGCATAGCCAATTCAACGTTAAATCTCAGTGCAATGCTAAGGAAATGGAGAGAAAAGCTTAACTCCTTTAAAATGCATTTTTTATTGATGAAACTGATAGGAGGCTACTGCATCCAGCCCTAGTGTCCACGCTTTGGGGAAAGGAGGGGGAGAAATCAAGCTCAGAAATGCAGAGACTACAGGAAAAAAAATTACCCAAAGGCTGAGAAAATGCCATCCACTAAGACCTCACCTTGTCCAGTTTTTCAAAACCAGAAATGAGAGGTAATTGTATGGAATATGAACACTTTCATCTGATGCAAGTATTACCTACTCTCTCTCTAGTTAAAGAGCATAGAAAAGCACAGAAAAAAAGCAGAGGTATAAGAGCAAGAATATAAACTAAAAAAGATGAACGTATTTTTTACAAAATCTGTTGTGTTAACCACAACGTGCTACAAGGAGAATCTGTACCTCAGACGAGCTATTTTCTGGAGTTTAGCTTAGATTTCAGCTATGTCAGGCAGCAGTAACATGGCTGCAGGGCAGTCATCACTGCCCTGCTGAAGATGAGTGAGAACTCAACTGTTTCTTTAAGCCCTATGATTTGCATGAGGAGATCCATTGCTCCTCACACTCACCCAGCAATATTTGTGACATTGGCAGCAGCTGACACAAACCACCCCGTGACAGAAAGGTAAGCGGTGGTAACGTCAAAGGGCAGCAACATCTCCCACCTGCATAGGCATCGGGCAGAACAAACAGCTTGTGGCATTTTAGTTTAATAAGCTGGCTACAAAAAAGGTCAACTTGGTGAAAGCTACACCTAGAAAATGCAAGAAATCAAAGAGAGTAACCACCTTTTCCATACTTAAGCCTTTAAGCGCATTAAAGTGAACCATGATTATTTTGATAACAAGGAAGGATCTACTTTAAGGGTCTGAATTTCTTTTCATTCAGTTAATCACAATCAGAGGAATTAAAAAGTTAATCAACAAGCTATTTAGGGATCAAAATTCCAACCACAGACTCTGAGAACTATCACCCTTGCCTAACAAGCTCAATTACTAACACTGCTATTGTAGAGGTAGTTCAGGTAACAATGCTAAAAGCCCTGGAAAGCGAGGCATCAATGGAAAAGAACACATCCCACATCTCTTTTTAAAGGAGACTTGAGGCTTTTGGATCCCATTAGACAGTGTCAGTTAACATTTTCATAACATTAGTTATTGCACACACTTGTGTGCAGTAACACATCTGTTACTACCATCACCAATTTGGTATTAATCCTACACATGCTTACATACAAATTCAGACAGAAGAAGTAGGAAGACAGTCTCCATCAATAGTTGTATATCAGTGTTGAAATAGATATAAATAAGCATCAGAAAACTTTGAAATTATTTTTATTTTGGTTTTCCCAAGCAACAAACCAGGAGTTTTGAAGGAAATATTATAATAGACTACTATGCTACAAGCAGCCACAACAAAAGGAGAAAAAATATCTTTTCCAGCTCTTCAAACTCTTTAAGAAGTCGCTAAATAAAATCTCAGCATTTCCTACTTGAATCTAAACCTCCTCAAGATTCTTCAAGTTTTGCAAAAACCCTCTAAACCTGAGCACATTCCCTGAGCTGTGAAACAAAAGCTTATATGGAAATAAAACGCAGCTAAGCAAACACACCTTATGAATGCTCTTCTTATTCTGCAGCAGCACACACATGCATCATCCATGCTCAAAGATTTTATACATGCCTAATGATGACAAATACTCTCCCCACTCACATGAATGGCTATTTAGGATGCATACCCTCTCTCTTTCTCAGATAGGAAAGGAAAAAAAGAAAAAAACAACCTGTAAAAATAAATTCTGTTAACACAACTGTCAGACCCCACAATTAGGTTGTGTGCTAAGGCTCTGGAGTGGAAAAAGCTGTCTGACCAAAGACAAAGATTTGCCTCTGCCCAGGCACAGGCTTGATCAATCTCACTAATACCTTCTATGTTACTGAGTAGGTTTCAGTGGCTTAGTGCTCAGTTGGGTGCAAGAATCTCTTGTCAAACCCACATACTACAGAAATGTTACTGGTACCTAAATAAAGGCAAAGAAGTCCCAGCATACTGGGTTTAGGAATCACATTCACAGTAAATAACCTTAAGAAACTGTAAAATTCTGTCTGGTCACTTCTAGGAAATGCAAACTACTTGCATGAAAACCTGTGGCTCTCAGTCAGAGATTCAGAGCTTGCTAATGGCAGCACTTCCACATTACAGGATGAGAGGGGATGGATATTTTGATGTGCCAGTTTTGTCCTTTCCTAGAAGCAAAGGCAGACACCATTAGCCCGAATAGTCTCTGCTGTCAAGCTATTAGGCAAAGGGATCACTGTTTTTCAGAAGCCAACACACACCCTTTAAGAGAAATCCCGAAACAGTGACCCACGGTGCTGTACTTCACACAGGAAAAGAAAAAGAATAGCTCTAGACTGTTCCTCCAGCTAATTCTGAAAAATACTTTAGCATACAAAGTGCATACAAAACACTCTCCTCTAGCCACCACGGACACACTAACCAAACCTGATCTAAATACTAGGTTTACCATGCACTGCCATAACACCTTACAGTTTAGGCAGCATCCAGAGGAAAGTCTTTCCTTTTTTCCTAGACACTAGTGCAAACCAAAGGTACCTGGCCAGTATGCAACCATACAAAGAGTTCTCCCCTTGGCTGATAACTCTGCCATCTGAGAACAAAGCACATCCAGGGAGTGACAGGACAGTACACCCTGAACTAGCTTTACTCTGCTAAATTAAATGCTTCAGACTGGACACAAGAGCAATGCACGTACAGAGTTTAGCTAGAAAGCACGTGGCAGTCGAGTCAGGAAAACAGACTGTTAACTGCTGCTCAGAGAAAACAAAAAGTTCCTACAGGGAAGCAAAGAAAGATTAATTTGGAATAACTGAGAACATCTGCAGTGGGTGGCACCAGTATCGTAACTGCTGGAAAACTGCTGGCTGGAGAGGAATATTCGAGGGAAGAAGAACAGGTAAGAAATAAGACAAATTTTTACAAATATGTAGCATAACAAATTAAGCTCACCAACATAGTTATAGAGTAGGTAACACCTACCTAATAGGTATTACTAAGAATATTTGCTCACAAACTTTGGTATAAACAGAGTATGAATCTACTCAAAAGTATTTAGTTACAAATAACATATGAAACACTACTGAACAAGAAATTTATGTATCATAAAATAATTATTCAACGTTCAAAGATTAGCCACTGAACACATGATAAAAGCCAGTAATACCATTAAGGGACCATGAGGGGGTAAAAAAAAGAGCACAGCTCAAATGAGCAGTGTTGCTTGCTGATTTAATAGCTCAATGCATAAAAACACACTCTGTGAGAATATTACTCCCTCATGAAGAAATGAGTTTACTCCTGAATCTCATTTTATCACTTGCCACTGTCAAAGCTCTTAAGCTTCATACCCAAATCAGAACAAACCTGGTCTTTTCTAACACTGTGCCAGTTTTTCAACAGTACTTGCAGCAGCTGCACAACAGCACTACACCACTTCAGAGAACACAAATCCTACACATAGTATTATCTAGTGAGGATCAAGATAGTAGTGGTAAGTAGCAAACCAGAAAATAAGCATTGAATCCACAAAAAACCCTCACCTATCCACACTGGACTACAGCTACAAACACTACCGAGGGTATCAGGCACAACCCCATGCAGAGCCTGGGGAAATGCCCTCACACCCAGGGCCACACGAGAGAGAAGATGCCCCAGGTGCCCTCAGGGACAGCCCTTCCCCACCACCAAGAGCGGAGACCCCGCACTCACTCCATGGCTGCCGACGGCTCCCGTACGGCAAAGAGGCCGGGAGGGCTGCAGGAGAGACCGCGCAGGGCGCCGGTCTGCGCCTCCTCGCCCAAGAGCCCGACGGCGGTGCCGGGCTCGCCAATGGCACAGGTGTCGCTCGACTGCTTCCCGCTGCGCGATGGCAGCGGCTGCACGCGCCTCTTCCCGCCCTTGGCCCGGCCACGTGACCCGAGGGGCCGGCTCGGCCTTTCCCGGTGTAGGGGTCCTTCCGTCCCTGGCCGCGGGAGGCCCGGGATAGCCCGCTTCCCCCTCACACCCGCCCACAAAACGATGGCCGGGA
>NW_010179219.1:0-212 GCF_000695765.1 Mesitornis unicolor
CGTATTATATCAACAATTTTGGAAATTATGGCACCTATTAGAAAACTGTTAAAAATCTTATTATATTAAGCGTATTAGAAGTCATACCAATTTGCCAGGAATTTTTAGTCAAGGCAATGCCATAACTGACCAACTGATAGCCTCGATTTGGACAGGGCCTACGCCAGATAAGTTAAAACAAGCCATTGAATCACACCAAATTTTTTTTCACC